>NW_025246738.1:0-2482 GCF_018294505.1 Triticum aestivum | reverse complement strand
TACGGAAACTCGTCTGTTACAAAGGGATTTCATTTTTTTAAACATATTTGAACTCCTGACTTTTTGTGTGTTCAAAATGCACCATTCAAAGCCACATCATCAATTTTTAACCCTTTCTGACTTGATTTGTTATTTTTCATGCATTTACTGCTTATTTTGAGCTATAAGACCCTGGAATTGAAAAGCATTTCAAATGAACTCTGAAAAGGTTGAAAGTTGGCATGGTATCATCGTTTCATCCACATAGCATGTGAAAGAAAGTAGGGAGGGTTACGACAAAAATTAGATGCACTTCGTGTACAAAATGGACAATCTCTTTCGAAGTATCAGGGTTTCATACGGAAACTCATCTGTTACAAAGGGATTTCAATTTTTGAACTTATTTGAACTCCAGACTTTTTGTGTGTTCAAAATGCACTATTCAAAGCCACCTCATCAATTTTCAACCCTTCCTGACTTCATTTGTTATTTTTCATGCATTTACTTATTATTTTGAGCTATAAGACCCTAAAATTGAAAAGCATTTCAAATGAACTCTGAAAAGGTTGAAAGTTGGCATGGTATCATCATTTCATCCACATAGCATATGCAAGAAACTTGAGAGGGTTACGGCAATAATTGGATGCACTTCGTGTACAAAATGGACAATCTCTTTCGAAGTATCAGGGTTACGTACGAAAACTCGTCTGTTACAAAGGGATTTCATTTTTTTAAACATATTTGAACTCCTGACTTTTTGTGTGTTCAAAATGCACCATTCAAAGCCACATCATCAATTTTTAACCCTTTCTGACTTCATTTGTTATTTTTCATGCATTTACTGCTTATTTTGAGCTATAAGACCCTGAAATTGAAAAGCATTTCAAATGAACTCTGAAAAGGTTGCAAGTTCGCATGGTATCATCATTTCATCCACATAGCATGTGAAAGAAAGTAGGGAGGGTTACGACAAAAATTAGATGCACTTCGCGTACAAAATGGACAATCTCTTTCGAAGTATCAGGGTTTCATACGGAAACTCATCTGTTACAAAGGGATTTCAATTTTTGAACTTATTTGAACTCCAGACTTTTTGTGTGTTCAAAATGCACTATTCAAAGCCACATCATCAATTTTCGACCCTTTCTGACTTCATTTGTTATTTTTCATGCATTTACTTATTATTTTGAGCTATAAGACCCTAAAATTGAAAAGCATTTCAAATGAACTCTGAAAAGGTTGAAAGTTGGCATGGTATCATCATTTGATCCACATAGCATATGCAAGAAAGTTGAGAGGGTTACGGCAAAAATTGGATGCACTGCGTGTACAAAATGGACAATCTCTATCGAAGTATCTGGGTTACATACGGAAACTCGTCTGTTACAATGGGATTTCATTTTTTTAAACTCATTTGAACTCCTGACTTTTTGTGTGTTCAAAATGCACCATTCAAAGCCACATCATCAATTTTTAACCCTTTCTGACTTCATTTGTTATTTTTCATGCATTTAATGCTTATTTTGAGCTATAAGACCCTGAAATTGAAAAGCATTTCAAATGAACTCTGAAAAGGTTGAAAGTTGGCATGGTATCATCATTTCATCCACATAGCATGTGAAAGAAAGTAGGGAGGGTTACGACAAAAATTAAATGCACTTCGTGTACAAAATGGACCATCTCTTTCGATGTATCAGGGTTTCATACGGAAACTCATCTGTTACAAAGGGATTTCAATTTTTGAACTTATTTGAACTCCAGACTTTTTGTGTGTTCAAAATGCACTATTCAAAGCCACATCATCAATTTTCAACCCTTTCTGACTTCATTTGTTATTGTTCATGCATTTACTTATTATTTTGAGCTATAAGACCCTCAAATTAAAAAGCATTTGAAATGAACTCTGAAAAGGTTGAAAGTTGGCATGGTATCATCATTTCATCCACATAGCATATGCAAGAAAGTTGAGAGGGTTACGGCAAAAATTGGATGCACTGCGTGTACAAAATGGACAATCTCTTTCGAAGTATCAGGGTTACATATGGAAACTCGTCTGTTACAATGGGATTTCATTTTTTTTAAACTTATTTGAACTCCTGACTTTTTGTGTGTTCAAAATGCACCATTCAAAGCCACTTCATCAATTTTTAACCCTTTCTGACTTCATTTGTTATTTTTCATGCATTTACTGCTTATTTTGAGCTATAAGACCCTGAAATTGAAAAGCATTTCAAATGAACTCTGAAAAGGTTGAAAGGTTGCATGGTATCATCATTTCACCCACATAGCATGTGCAAGAAAGTAGAGAGGGTTACGGCAAAATTGGATGCACTTCGTGTACAAAACGGACAGTCTCTTTCGAAGTATCAGGGTTTCATACGGAAACTCGTCGGTTACAAAGGGATTTCATTTTTTGAACTTATTTGAACTCCAGACTTTTTCTGTGTTCAAAATGCACCATTCAAAGCCACATCATCAATTTTCAACCCTTTCTGACTTCATT
>NW_025246737.1:0-2482 GCF_018294505.1 Triticum aestivum | reverse complement strand
ATGAAAAAGGCCAGAATCGGGCAAAACTGCGAGTGTTGGCGACCGACATGTAATCGCACCTTGGGGTTCAACAATTGTGGAAATCGCTTCGGGACCTGAAAACAGTGAGTAATAGTCCACGAAACGAGTCAGAATTGGCCAAAACTATGAGTGTTGACGATGGACACATAAATGCACTCCTGGGATCGTCCATCGTGGAAATCGCTCTGGGACCCAAAACAGTGAGTAATAGTGCAAGAAACGGACCAGAATTGGCTGAAATTGAGAGTGTTGATGACCACATGTAAACGCACCCCGAGGTTCGACAATCGTGGAAATCACTTCGGGACCCCAAAACTAAGTATAGTCCAAGAAACGGGCCAGAACCGACCCAACTTACGAGTGTTGACGACCAACACATAGCACACCTTAAGGTTCAACAACCATGGAAAGCGTTTTGGGACACCAAAACGGTGAGTAATAGTCCATGAAAGAGCCCAGAATCGGATAAACCTAGGATTATTGATGACCGACACATAAACGCACTCAGGGTTCATTGATCGTGGAAATCACTCCAGGACCCCGAAATAGTGAGTAATAGTCCACGAAACGGGTCAGAATCAAGCAAAACTGCGAGTGCTGACGACCGACACGTAAGCGCACTTTGGGGTTGAACGACTGTGGAAATCTCTTCGGGACCCCAAAACGGTGAGTAATAGTCCACGAAATGGGTCAGAATTGGCCAAAACTATGAGTGTTGATGACGGACACGTTAATGCACTCCTGGGATCGTCAATCATGGAAATGGCTCTGGGACCCATAACAGTGAGTAATAGTGCATGAAATGGACCAGAATTGGCCGAAATTGAGAGTGTTGATGACCACACGTAAACGCACCCCGAGATTGGTCAATCGTGGAAATCACTTCGGGACCCCAAAACTAAGTATAGTCCAAGAAACGGGCCAGAATCGACCCAAACAACGAGTTTTGAACACCCACACATAGCACACCTTGGGGTTCGACAACCATGGAAAGCGTTTTGGGACACCAAAACGGTGAGTAATAGTCCATGAAAGAGCCCAGAATCGGACAAACCTAGGATTAGTGATGATCGACACGTAAACGCACTCAGGGGTTCGTTAATCGTGGAAATCACTCCAGGACCCCAAAATAGTGAGTAATAGTCCATGAAACGGGTCAGAATCGGCCAAAACTGCGAGTGTTGACGAGCGACACGTAAGCGTACCTTCGGGTTGAACGATTGTGGAAATCGCTTCGGGACCCCAAAATGGTGAGTAATAGTCCACGAAACGGGTCAGAATTGGCCAAAACTCTGAGTGTTGACGATGGACACGTAATGCACTCCTGGGATCGTCAATCATGGAAATCGCTCTGGGACCCAAAACTGTGAGTAATAGTGCACGAAACGGACCAGAATTGGCCAAAATTGATAGTGTTGATGAGCACACGTAAACGCACCCTGAGATTGGTCAATCGTGGAAATCACTTCGGGACCCCGAAACTAAGTATAGTCCAAGAAACGGGCCAAAATCGACCCAAACTACGAGTTTGAACACCCACACATAGCACACCTTGGGGTTCGACAACCATGGAAAGCGTTTTGGGACCCCTAACTGGTGAGTAATAGTCCATGAAAGAGCCCAGAATCGGACAAACCTAGGATTAGTGATGACCGACACGTAAACGCACCCAAGGGTTCGTTAATCATGAAAATCACTCCGGGACCCCAAAATAGTGAGTAATAGTCCATGAAACAGGCCAGAATCAGGCAAAACTGCGAGTGTTGGCGACCGACATGTAATCGCACCTTGGGGTTCAACAACTGTGGAAATCGCTTCGGGACCTCAAAACAGTGAGTAATAGTCCATGAAACGAGTCAGAATTGGCCAAAACTATGAGTGTTGACGATGGACACGTAAATGCACTCCTGGGATCGTCCATCATGGAAATCGCTCTGGGACCCAAAACAGTGAGTAATAGTGCAAGAAACGGATCAGAATTGGCTGAAATTGAGAGTGTTGATGACCACATGTAAACGCACCCCGAGGTTCGACAATCGTGGAAATCACTTCAGGACCCCAAAACTAAGTATAGTCCAAGAAACGGGCCAGAACCGACACAAATTACGAGAGTTGACGACCAACACATAGCACACCTTAAGGTTCAACAACCATGGAAAGCGTTTTGGGACCCCAAAACGGTGAGTAATAGTCCATGAAAGATCCCAGAATCGGACAAACCTAGGATTATTGATGACCGACACGTAAACGCACTCAGGGTTCGTTAATCGTGGAAATCACTCCAGGACCCCAAAATAGTGAGTAATAGTCCACGAAACGGGTCAGAATCAAGCAAAACTGCGAGTGCTGACGACCGACACGTAAGCGCACTTTGGGGTTGAACGACTATGGAAATCTCTTCGGGACCCCAAAACGGTGAGTAATAGTCCACGAAACGGGTCAGAATTGGCCAAAACTATGA
>NW_025246736.1:0-2482 GCF_018294505.1 Triticum aestivum | reverse complement strand
ATCCAATTGGATGTAAGTTATCATGAACTATTATTGTTGACATTACCCTTGAGGTAAAAGGTTGGGAGGCGAATCTATAAGCCCCTATCTTTCTTTGTATCCGGTTAAAACTTTGAACCCATAAATATCATGTGAGTGTTAGCAATTGTGAAAGATTAAATGATAGTTGAGTATGTGGAGTTTGCTAAATCAAAGCTCTGACATAGACTCTTCCTGAAAATAAGATGAATTGCAATTGTTTGATGACTGAGAATATCGTTTGTTAGTTTCAAGAGAGTTTATGATCTATACTTTAACATGTGAATAGCTTGTTACTTGATCATGAAAGTTTTATGAAAATGAGCTACTGTTATGATATATAATGATGCTAGAAAAAGTGATTGGAACTATCATTGATGAAACTTATGAACTTTCTAGCATTCACACTTCATAAATTATTTCTTTTATCATTTACCTACTCGAGCGGACGAGCAGGAATTAAGCTTGGGGATGCTGATACGTCTCCAACGTATCTATAATTTATTAAGTATTCATGCTATTATATTATCAACCTTGGATGTTTTATATGCATTTATATGCTATTTTATATGATTTTTGGGACTAACCTATTAACCTAGTGCCCAGTGCCAGCTTCTGTTTTTTCCTTGTTTTTGAGTTTTACAGCAAAGGAATATCAAACGGAGTCCAATTGAAGTGCCAATTTTTGATGATTTTTTATGGATGAAAAGAAGACCCCGGAGTAAACGAGTTAGGCCAGAAGAGTCCCGGGGCGTCCACGGGGGTGGGGATGCCCCCCCCCAGGTGCGTGGGCCTGCCTCGTGGATGCCTCGGGCACCTCCTTGACGTGAGACCGACGCCAAAAATTCCTATAAATACAGAAACCTCGGAAAATTAACCGAGATCGGGAGTTCCGCCGCCAGAAGCCTTCGTAGCCATCGAAAACCAATCTAGGACCTCTCTGGCACCCTGCCAGAGGGGGCCGTCATCACCGAAGGGCATGGAGGAGGATCCCGGAGGGGCCATCATCACCATGAAGGCCAAGGACCAGAGGGAGAACCTCTCCCCATCTAGGGGAGGCCATGGAGGAGGAAGCACAAGGGGGAGAACCTCTCCCCCTCTCTCTTGGTGGCACCGGAGTGCCATCGAGAGGGGAATCATCGTCGCGGTGATCGTCTTCATCAGCATCACCATCATCATCACCATCCTCATCTCTTTTACGCGGTCCACTCTCTCGCACCTCGTTGTAATCCCTACTTGAACATGGTGCTTTATGCCACATATTATGATCCAATGATGTGTTGCCATCCTATGATGTTTTGAGTAGATATCTTTTGTCTTTGGGTTGATTGATGATCTAGATTGGTATGAGTTGTATGTTTTACTTTGATGTTGTCCTATGGTGCCCTCCGTGTCGCGCAAGCATGAGGGGTTCCCGCTGTAGGGTGTTGCAATACGTTCATGATTCGCTTATAGTGGGTTGGTGAGTGACTGAAACACAAACCCGAGTAAGGGGGTTGTTGCGTATGGGATAAAGAGGACTTGATGCTTTAATGCTATAGTTGGGTTTTACCTTAACGATCTTTAGTAGTTGCAGATGCTTGCTAGAGTTCCAATCATAAGTGCATATGATCCAAGTAGAGAAAGTATGTTAGCTTATGCCTCTCCCTCAATTCGTATGTAACTTTTCGAGTAGATGATTTTTCATATAAGAAAACTTTTTAATCCGAGTTCGTATGCAAAAGTTATGCCCATTTTACTAAATTCCAGAGAGATTTTGCAAATAAAGTAGAAATTTATATTTGTAAATTTTCCCAACTAGACCACATATCATATGGGAAACTTATTTTCTTTTATTTTTGGACATTTCCATTATTTTCTTTTATTTTTTTAAAACTAAAAAGGCGGTCCAGGGGGGTCCATTTAGCACCAGGGTTACTAATGGCGCACCTGATGTGTGGTGCGCCATTAGTAATATATTACTAATGGCGCACATGGTGTCTGGTGCGCCATTAGTAGTTTTAAAAAAAATAAAAAAATTGTTAGTAATGGCGCACCACGGGATAGTGGCGCACTATCCCGTGGTGCGCCATTACTAACAATTTTTTTTCAAAACTACTACACTATCCCGTGGTGCGCCATTACTAACAATTTTTTTTCAAAACTACTAATGGTGCACGGTGGGTGTGGTGCGCCATTACTATGTCAACTAGTAATGGCGCACTATACCATGGTGCGCCATTACTAACAAATTTTTTATTGTTTTTCAAAACTACTAATGGCGCACCAGACACCAGGTGCGCCATTAGTAATATATTACTATTACTAATGGCGCACCTGTATCTGGTGCGCCACTGCTACATAGCAGTGGCGTCATTAATGTCCATATCATTTATAGCCCTTTTCCTAGTAGTGTGATCTTCACCTTTCCTTTTTACATTTTATCCTTTGGCAAGCACATTGTGTTGGAAAGATCCTGATATAT
>NW_025246735.1:0-2482 GCF_018294505.1 Triticum aestivum | reverse complement strand
AAAACATGCCTGAAAATCATGAAACTTGGCATGGTGTCATGAGATGGCACCAACATGCTACGGTAATTTTTTTGGCCGAATTGGGACAAGCTTTGGTGTAAGCTTCTTGCAAACCAGAGCTTCCCTCCAGAAGACTCGTGGTTCCGAGAGGGAACGTGTCACCTCCGTGTGCGAAACTAGATACGTATATTGCCTTCTCCCGCCTTAATTTTTTTACACAGGCAGATTAGATCAAATAGAGGAATCGTGCTAAATTTTTGAATTAATCTGGGTTCGTTTGGCATTTTTATGCATTAATTCAGTTTCTGGGCATTTAATGTGCATAATTCGAATTTGAACTACAAGCACATGCTCTAGTGCACCATAGTTGTTTGAAAAATTACATGTGTGTCCTTGGGTGAATTTATAGGTCCCATGCAAGAGATGGGAATGAAATTCAAACATCTGGGCGTCGTGGCTCGCCCGGAAAGATTGAGAAACTTGGTTGTTTAATTCCTGTAAATCAAAACATGCCTGAAAATCATGAAACTTGGCATGGTGTCATGAGATGGCACCAACATGCTACGGTAATTTTTTTGGCCGAATTGGGACAAGCTTTGGTGTAAGCTTCTTGCAAACCAGAGCTTCCCTCAAGAAGACTCGTGGTTCCGAGAGGGAACGTGTCACCTCCGTGTGCGAAACTAGATACGTATATTGCCTTCTCCCGCCTTAATTTTTTTACACAGGCAGATTAGATCAAATAGAGGTATCGTGCTAAAATTATGAATTATTCTGGGTCCGTTTGACATTTTTATGCATTAATTGAATTTCTAGGCATTTAATGTGCATAATTCAAATTTGAACTACAAGAATATGCTCCAGTGCACCAAAGTTGTTTGAAAAATCACATGTGTGTCCTTGGGTGAATTTATAGGTCCTATGCAAGAGATGGGAATGAAATTCAAACATCTGGGCGTCGTGGCTCGCCCGGAAAGATTGAGAAACTTGGTTGTTTAATTTCTGTAAATCAAAAACACGCCTGAAAATCATGAAACTTGGCATGGTGTCATGAGATGGCACCAACATGCTACGGTAATTTTTTTGGCCGAATTGGGACAAGCTTTGGTGTAAGCTTCTTGCAAACCAGAGCTTCCCTCCAGAAGACTCGTGGTTCCGAGAGGGAACGTGTCACCTCCGTGTGCGAAACTAGATACGTATATTGCCTTCTCCCGCCTTAATTTTTTTACACAGGCAGATTAGATCAAATAGAGGAATCATGCTAAATTTTTGAATTAATCTGGGTCCGTTTGGCATTTTTATGCATTAATTCAGTTTCTGGGCATTTAATGTGCATAATTCGAATTTGAACTACAAGCACATGCTCTAGTGCACCATAGTTGTTTGAAAAATTACATGTGTGTCCTTGGGTGAATTTATAGGTCCCATGCAAGAGATGGGAATGAAATTCAAACATCTGGGCGTCGTGGCTCGCCCGGAAAGATTGAGAAACTTGGTTTTTTAATTCCTGTAAATCAAAACATGCCTGAAAATCATGAAACATGGCATGGTGTCATGAGATGGCACCAACATGCTACGGTAATTTTTTTGGCCGAATTGGGACAAGCTTTGGTGTAAGCTTCTTGCAAACCAGAGCTTCCCTCAAGAAGACTCGTGGTTCCGAGAGGGAACGTGTCACCTCCGTGTGCGAAACTAGATACGTATATTGCCTTCTCCCGCCTTAATTTTTTTACACAGGCAGATTAGATCAAATAGAGGTATCGTGCTAAAATTATGAATTATTCTGGGTCCGTTTGGCATTTTTATGCATTAATTGAATTTCTAGGCATTTAATGTGCATAATTCAAATTTGAACTACAAGAATATGCTCGAGTGCACCAAAGTTGTTTGAAAAATCACATGTGTGTCCTTGGGTGAATTTCTAGGTCCTATGCAAGAGATGGGAATGAAATTCAAACATCTGGGCGTCGTGGCTCGCCCGGAAAGATTGAGAAACTTGGTTGTTTAATTCCTGTAAATCAAAAACACGCCTGAAAATCATGAAACTTGGCATGGTGTCATGACATGGCACCAAAATGCTACGGTAATTTTTTTGGCCGAATTGGGACAAGCTTTGGTGTAAGCTTCTTGCAATCCGGAGCTTCCCACAAGAAGACTCGTGGTTCCGACACGGAACGTGTCACCTACGTGTGCGAAACTAGATACGTATATTGCCTTCTCCCGCCTTAATTTTTTTACACAGGCAGATTAGACCAAATAGAGGTATCGTGCTAAAATTTTGAATCATTCTGGGTTCGTTTGGCATTTTTATGCATTAATTGAGTTTCTGGGCATTTAATGTGCACAATTCAAATTTGAACTACAAGAATATGCTCCAGTGCACCATAGTTGTTTGAAAAATCACATTTGTGTCCTTGGGTGAATTTCTAGGTCCGATGCAAGAGATGAGAATGAAATTCAAACATCTGGGCATCGTGGCTCGCCC
>NW_025246734.1:0-2482 GCF_018294505.1 Triticum aestivum | reverse complement strand
ATGGAGGCATACGACGGCACGACATACCCAAGGGTCTGGATAGACGATTTTATCCTGCATATTCACATGGCTCGTGGGGATGACCTCCACGCCATCAAATACCATCCCCTCAAGTTGAAGGGACCAGCTCAACACTGGTTGAAAAGCCTCCCTGAAAACTCAATTGGGAGTTGGGAGGAACTCGAAGACGCTTTTAGGGCCAACTTCCAAGGGACCTATGTCCGGCCTCCGGATGCAGACGATCTAAGTCACATAATCCAACAAGCCGGAGAGTCCGCCCGCAATCTTTGGAACAGATTCCTCACTAAGAAGAATCAAATTGTCAACTGTCCGGACGCCGAAGCCTTAGCGGCTTTCAAACACAGCATCTGTGATGAATGGCTCGCCTGACACCTCGGCTAAGAAAAGCCAAGGACAATGGCAGCCTTAACAAGCCTCATGACCTACTTTTGCGTGGGTGAGGATAGCTGGCTGGCCCGTAAAGGCACCAGCGACCCCAGCACATCCGAAATAAGGAATGGCAACGGGAAACCACGGCGTAATAAAATCAAATGCCAAAACAAGGAAGAGATCCCGGACAACACGACGGTCAACGCCGGATTCAGGGGCTCTCGACCTGATCAGCAAAAGAAGCTATTCAAAGGCGGTAAAGATGGACCGTCCGGTCTGAACAGAGTCCTAGACAGACTATGCCAAATTCATGGCACCCCGGAGAAACCTGCGAACCACACCCATAGAGAGTGCTGGGTCTTCAAGCAGGCCGGCAAATTAAATGCCGAACACAAGGGGAGGGACACACCAAGCGAAGATGAGGATGAACCTCACCAGCCGAACACTGGGGGATAGAAAAAATTCCCGCCAGAGGTTAAAACAGTAAACATGATCCACACGACTCACACATCCACGAGAAGGCATGAACGCGCGCCCATAGAAGCGCACGACATAGAGCACGTCGTACCCACGTCTCACTACTGGATGTCCCGTCCGATCTCTTTCAATCACATGGACGGCCTAACTACAATTCAGCAAGGAGGATCACAGGCCTTGGTGCTCGACCCAATAATCGATGGATACTGTCTCACCCGTGTCCTCATGGACGGCGGTAGCAGTCTCAATTTAATATACGAAGACACTGTCCGCAGAATGGGGATAGACCCATCCATAATTAAACAAAGCAACACCACTTTTGAAGGGGTGATACCTATTGGGGAACGTAGTAATTTCAAAAAAATTCCTACGCACATGCAAGATCATGATGATGCATAGCAATGAGAGGGGAGAGTATTGTCCACGTACCCTCGTAGACCGAAAGCGGAAGTGTTATGACAACGCTACTGATGTAGTCGTATGTCTTCACGATTCGACCGATCCAAGTACCGAACATACGGCACCTCCGAGTTCAGCACATGTTCAGCTCGATGACGATCCCCGGACTCCGATCCAGCAGGGTGTCGGGGATGAGTTCCGTCAGCATGACGGCATGGTGATGATGATGATGTTCTACCGACGCAGGGCTTCGCCTAAGCACCGCGACGATATGATCGAGGTGGAATATGGAGGAGGGGGCACCGCACACGGCTAAGGAGCGATCACGAAGATCAACTTGTGTGTCATGAGGTGCCCCCCTGCCCCCGTATATAAAGGAGAAAGGGGGGAGGCCGGCCGGCCCTTGGGGTGCGCCAAGGAGGGGGGACTCCTCCTCCTTGTAGGAGTAGGACTCTCCTTTCCTAGTCCAACTAGGAAGGGGGAAGGGGGAAGGAAACAGACGGAGAGGGAGAGGGAAAGAGGGGTCGCGCCCCCCTCCCCTAGTCCAATTCGGACTCCCCATGGGAGGGGGTGCGCCACCTCCTGGGCTGCTGCCCTCTCTCTCCCCTCAGGCCCACTAAGGCCCAATACTTCCCCGGGGGGTTCCGGTAACCCCTCTGGCACTCCGGTGTTCTCCGAAATCACTCAGAACACTTCCAGTGTCCGAATATAGTCGTCCAATATATAAATCTTTATGTCTCGACCATTTCGAGACTCCTCGTCATGTCTGTGATCACATCCGGGACTCCGAACAACCTTCGGTAGATCAAAACATATAAACTCATAATAAAACTGTCATCATAACGTTAAGCGTGCGGACCCTACAGGTTCGAGAACTATGTAGACATGACCTAGAACTGTTTCCGGTCAATAACCAATAGCGGAACCTGGATGTTCATATTGGCTCCTACATATTCTACGAAGATCTTTATCGGTCAAACCGCATAACAACATACGTTGTTCCCTTTGTCATCGGTATGTTACTTGCCCGAGATTCGATCATCAGTATCCAATACCTAGTTCAATCTCGTTACCGGCAAGTCTCTTTACTCGTTATGTAATGCATCATTCCGTAACTAACTCATTAGCTACATTGCTTGCATGGCTTATAGTGATGTGCATTACCGAGAGGGCCTAGAGATACCTCTCCGACAATCGGAGTGACAAATCCTAATCT
>NW_025246733.1:0-2483 GCF_018294505.1 Triticum aestivum | reverse complement strand
TTTACACCCATAAGGACGGTCAATGATCTTCTAGGTTCCGTTAGCTAAGATGGAATCCATCTCGCTACGAATAGCTTCCTTCCAGTAGTCAGCATCAGGAGATGCATAGGCTTCTGAAATAGTCCTGGGTGTGTCATCCACAAGGTACACAATGAAATCATCACCAAAAGACTTTGCAGTCCTCTGTATCTTACTCCTCACAGGAGTTCCATTGTCACCCTCAACAGGATTCTCAACGTGTTCCATCGCAATGGTGGGTTCAGGAATTACAGTGAATTTCTCACTAGATGGAGTAGGTATCTCCTGATTTGATGAACTCGACATATCCTTCATAGGAAATATGTCCTCAAAGAAAGTTGCATCATTAGACTCCATAATCATACCAACATGCATGTAGGATACCTCAGATTTTCTTATCAAAAATCTATAGCCAATGCTATTAAAAGCATAGCCCAGAAGAACACAATCCACGGTTTTTGGTCCAAGCTTGCGCTTCTTGGGAATTGGTATATTGACTTACGCCAAAAAACCAAGAACGTAGATAAGAGAGTTTCAACCTTTTCCTTTCCCATTCCTCAAATAGAGTCATGGTCTTATGCTTTGTGGGAACTCGGTTTAGGACATGACATGCAGTCATTAGCGCCTCCCCCCACCATTCCTTGGAAAGACCCGATGTTTCTAACATGGCGTTAACCAAATCAGTTAGAGTTCGGTTCTTTCTTTCGGCCACCCCATTAGACTGAGGTGAGTAGGAAGGCGTCCTCTCATGGATTATACCATGTTCCGCACAAAACAAATCAAATTCATTGAAAAATACTCTCCACCATGATCGGACCTTAGCCGTATAATTTTCCGGTCAAGTTGGTTCTCCGCTTCAGCTCTATAGTTTTGAAAAAAAAAAGCCTCATCTTTTGATTTCAGAAGATACATATAACAATATCTAGTGGAGTCGTCAATCAACGTCATGAAATATCTCTTTCCACCTTTTGTCAACACACCATTCATCTCACAAAGATCAGATGTATAAGCTCTAGTGGCACCAAGTTTCTTGCCTCTGCAGTCTTATGGGACTTGCGAGGTTGCTTAGCTTGCACACATACTTGACACTTGAAGCCTTTGATAGTAGGGATTTTCGGAATTAAATTCAAATTGGATAGCCGCGTCATGCAACCAAAGTTAATATGACAAAGTCGTGAATGCCAAATATCAGACTCATTATTGTGGCAAACATTATTAATAACTTTATGCAAATATCGGACAAAGATAGGCGGAACAAGCCTCCGCACTCATAGCCTTTTCCAACAAATTGTCCACACTTGGAAATTACAACTTTATTGGACTCGAAAACCAACTTAAAACCATCTCGACATAAACGGGAACCGCTGACGAGATTCTTATTGATGGACGACACATGATGAATGTTCTTCAGACGCACAGTCTTCCCCGAAGTAAACTCCAGATCGACCGTACCGACACCTCGAACGATGGCATGTGACCCGTTCCCCATCAGCACGGGAGAAGTCCCTGTGACCTGGTAAGAAGAAAACATGGAGGCGTCAGCACAAACATGTACATTGGCACCGGTGTCAATTAACCAATCAGGAGATTGAAATACTGAAAGGATGGTAGGAAGAATACCATATCCAGATTCCTTCATATCAGTATCACCGATGACAACATTAGCGGACTTGCCGCTCTTCTCATGTTCGCGCTCCTCAAAGCGGTTAGGACAGTTATTAGGATCACCGCAGACATGGCAAAGTCCCTTCCCCTTCTTGTGAGAATTCTTCTTGAAGTTGGTAGAATGTGACGGCTTGTTCTTTGTATCAAACTTGCCTTTGCCCTGAGTTTTGTTCTTGTTGTTTTTGAACTTGTAGGCTGGAAGTTCTTCTATACCATGTGGGCACTAGAAGCTCCCTCAGCAACTCGAGCACGTGTGTCTTTTGCTCTCGCCTTCTCTTCAACATCAAGAGTACCAATGAGATCCGCAACGGAAAACTCCTGTCTCTTGTGTTTTAGGGAAGTAGCAAAATTGTTCCACGAAGGTGAAAGCTTGGCAATGATGCCCCCGACAACAAATTTGTCCTGCAACACACACTTAAAGTACTCAAGTTCCTTGGCGAGTGATTGTATCTCATGAGCCTGCTGTACAACAGAGCGCTCATCAGTTATTTCGTAGTCATAGAATTGCTCCATGACATACAACTCGCTGCCGGCGTCCGAGGCACCAAACTTGCCTCGAGCGCAGCCCACATGTCCTTGTCGTTATCAAATGACATATACAAATCCACAATGGAATCATCAAGGACACTCAGAAGAGCGCCTTTAAAGAGAGTACGGTCTTCTCAAAAGCTTCCAACTGTGTTGGATTAAGAACGCCCTCAGGCTTGCCCTTAGTGGCATCATAGCAGCACATGGTCTGAAACCAGTAAACTGCTCTTGTGCGCCACCTCTTATATTGCACCCCCTTAAAGGCAAGAGGC
>NW_025246732.1:0-2483 GCF_018294505.1 Triticum aestivum | reverse complement strand
CGTCGCGCGTACGCGACGGCGAGATTTGGTGGCAGATTCGTCAAGTTAATTACAAGAAAGTGGCACAACTAGGGCTAGATTAACAAATTTGTACAACCTTTTATTTTATTTTTTGCAAATGAGTATCTGTTTCGGGTCGAGCAGTAACAAATCGAACTTGAGCAAGATGAAGGAACAGTAGTGGGACACGAGAATCTCAAAATATACATTTCCAAATATTACAAGCAACTTTTTGGGCCTCCGGTAGACAATGCGGTATCCCTAGATGAACTGGTGAAGGAGGATATACCTCAGCTCAGGACAGATGAAAATGAGATTTTGTCTGCTCCTTTTACCGAGAAAGAGGTTTTCGAAGCTATCTCTCAGATGAAGCCAAATAAAGCGCCAACACCAGATTGATTTCCTGTGGAATTCTATAATAAATGTTGGCACATTGTGAAGGATGACCTAATGCCCATGTTTCAGGACTTCTTTAATGGCCAACTGCAACTCTTTCATCTTAACTTTGGCACCATAACGTTGCTACCAAACAAAGAGGAAGCGATTCGAATTGAGCAATTCAGGCCAATATGCCTTCTAAATGTAAGTTTCAAGATCTTTACGAAAGTAGCCACTAATAGACTGACACAGATTGCCCATTTTGTGGTGTAACCTAGTCAGGCTGCTTTCATGCCCGGAAGACATATCCTGGAGGGGGTTGTTGTCTTGCACGAAACCTTACATGAAATCCACTCGAAGAAATTAGATGGGCTGAGCGCCGCGTTGCATGGGCCATGACCTATCCCAGGATGGATCACTTTTACCCAATGCTAGTTATTTATATAGTTTCGAGCGATGGGGCTTGGAGCGGGGAAATTTTGGTCTCGCAGATCATCAATTGTCATCGTTCTCCATCCACAAGAACATGACAGGGAAGAATTCGTTCCCAAAAAGCACCCATCACCCACTCCCATGGCTCTCTTTCCCTCGACAACGGTGATTGTCCCTTGCAACACCAAAAACATAAACATGTATGGTACTCCACGAGGAAAGGACAGGATATTTTGGCCATACAATTTTGGTCCAGTATGTTCGGGGCGGGGGCCATCCTAATTGTTCTTCACCATTTGTGGCAGCTGGTTCTTTGGGACAGTTCATTTATAATCGGGGCAGCCTAATTGCATGTCTAATCTAAGTGTATATCTTTTTGTAATACAACTTTAAGTTACGAAAGTCTGGGCTCTTATGGTTTAAAACGAACGTGTTTCAGGACAAATATTGTATAAGACCAAAAGAATCTTTTTTAACAAATCCTCCAAAATGAATCAACAAAACGCAAAGCCCAAAATACGTCCAACATACACATAACTACTTGACTATACACACAGAAAATTGCTAGTAATAATTTCTTAACTATACATAAAGTACACATGTGCCTGCGAATGCAGAGATGCACTCAAGCCATGAGGCCGACAACGGCAAGCAAAACAGCAAGGCCAAACCCGGTGGCCTGCACATTGGTGGCAGTGGAGACAGGAGTCGGCGGGGGAGCATTGCTTGCACTTGGGCCGTTCGCCGGGGCGGGTGACGAAGAGGAGGAGCCTGGCATGACATCGATCTTAACCTTCATGCCGCCCGCGCAATGACCAGGGAAACCGCAGATGAAGTAGCGGGTACCAGTGGCGGTGAGGGTCACGACATCATTCCCGGAGTTGAAGGTGGTGACAGGGCTGGCGGTGCTGCAGGAGTCGTAGTCTGCCTTGCTGACCTCGAGGACGTCGTGTGCCTGAGGGGAGTACTTGAAGACGATTTGATCGCTCGTTTGGAAGTTCCTAGAGGATGCCCAAGTGTCGTAGTTGGTGCTAAGGTCCCATGCGCCGCCCCGCTCGCCCACGTTGTAGATCGCCGCTGACGCGGAGCTCAGGACTGCCATCGCAGCTACGACGAGAAGAATGGTTCTCATGGCAGCCATTGTGGTTGGAACTGCAAGAAGAGCTAGCAGAGGAGATTACCAGGCAGGTGCTGTATTGATCCTTGAGCAGAGAATGCGTTTGCTTCCCTAGATGGCTGTATTGGTTCCTATATATAGTACTCCAATGCAGCCTACACCCGGGTGGGATGGAGAAAAATGTGCGGTTGGTGGAAGCGTGGAATGGAGTGCGTGTACAGGTGGGAACACAAGCAAGCAGCTGGTACGTACTCGGTCAAAATAGACTGAGGATGTGAAGATCGGGCTGTGCTGTTCGCCTACTGACCTTTTCACGCGTTCCTTTGCTTTTTCTTCGGTATAGACGCGGTCTACAAGACATGACGTAGACCTATCACGATCCACATACCTTCTGACGTAGATCCAATTGTCCAAAGCATTATTTTGACAAAGCATTTTTTATTAGTGGATTCGATATATTTTTATTCAGACACTTGCTCACTATAATGTTATCCTATTATATATGTAAATTAATAGAGATAAACTAGTCATTAGTTCTACTCTAGTACAGAGGAAA
>NW_025246731.1:0-2483 GCF_018294505.1 Triticum aestivum | reverse complement strand
GGGGGGGGGGGGTAAAATAATGATGACCCTCAGGAGTGCGACTCCCAAGGGAATGGAAAAGGCTAGGTGGCAAATGGTAAAACCAATGTTGGGCATTGCTGGAGGAGCTTTACTTAAGGCGAACTATTAAGGGGTTCCCATTATTACCCAACCGCGTAAGGAACGCAAAATCCGGGAACATAACACCAATATGAAGGAAACTAGGGCGGCAAGAGTGGAACAAAACACTAGGCGAGAGACCGAGCCTTCCACCCTTTACCAAGTGTATAGATGCATTAATTAAATAAGATATAATGTGATATCCCAACAAGTAATCATGTTCCAACCAGGAACATCATCTCCATGTTCCAACAAGGAACAGAACTTCAATCTTCACCTGCAACTAACAACGCTGTAAGAGGGGCTGAGCAAAGCGGTAACATAGCCAATCAACGGTTTGCTGGGACAAGGTGGGTTAGAGGCTTGGTTCAACCATATGGGTGGCATGATAAGCAAGTGGTAGGTATCGCAGCATAGGCATAGCAAAAGAGCGAGCAACTAAGCAAGCAAAGATAGAAGTGATTTCGAGGGTATGATCATCTTGCCTGAAATCCCGCAAGGAAGAAGAACGAGTCCATGAAAAAGACAAACAGACATAGCCAAACGGGTCCTCACAAACGCGACGTTAACGGAAACAACCCAAAGAAGCAACACCGCGAAAAAAAACACACAACATAGTAAACAACCAACACATGAACGTGGTATGCTATGCGGGATGCGGTATGCGATGCATATGCATGATTTGACAAGGAATGTATGAACTTGGCCTGAAAATGGAAATCCAAGTGTGCCACTGGAAAGATGAGATGAAATCGCTTGAAAACGATATAAAGAACGCCGGAATCGGAGTTACGGTTTGGAAATGGCAAGCAATTCAAATAAGACACCGGTCTGCGATTTACAACAAGTAGCCATCTAAATGCAAAAAGATGAACATGCTACAGCATTCAAACATGGCATCAAAATACATGGCAGGGATGAACTCATGATGCTTAACAAAAGTCTAGCACTGAGCTACGGCCAATTCATACATTAACAGGTTCAAACAAGCATGGCAAAAATGCATATGGTAAACAGATTTCAGACTTAGTGAAATTAACACTTGTCTGGATTTTCAGACCAGATAGCACTCTTCGGAGCATGAAAACTATAAGCTACAGGACCTGAACATGGCAAAGTAAAGCATGGCATGGAGCTACTCAAAGAGGTTAACAAAAGTCCCTTAGTGACCTTGAGCCAAAAGGGATCAGAAAATACAATTGCAAGCATGTGAACATAGAAAAAACATAATCAGTTCTCAGACTTAGTGAAAACTGGAGCATGCTGAAACAGATATCAAGTAGGCATGTTTACGAGCTCGATGCACTCACTACAGAGCAAGGCATGACAATCTAAGCATACACCAAACAAGAATACACAAAATACAATCTAGACATGGAAAGAACAATAACATAGCACGCACGGATCAACTACAACATCATCGGCAAAATCGCTAACAAGTAGACAATCTGCCCAGATTCACGAAATGACAAAAGTAGAGTTCGATTGACTCAAGCTAGGGTGCTCCATAATTGCAAACAAGGACATGGATGGATATAGCACTACAAGATTAACAAAACATCCTTACTGATTATCCTCAAAAGAGGCACGGATCACTAGGAAACAACATGAACATATGGCATAATGAGATAAACAGGTCAAGGACTTAGTGGAAATGCTAAGTCCCTGAAATCAGCATTACCAAGTGCCTCACTTAGCAAGCTTGTGCTAGTCACCACACACATCACAAAAATACATGGGTTGCACCTCTAGAAAGATGGCAAAACCCTAAACAAAACATATGTAGAGCTCAGGGGCATATCATGCACACAATAATCATGGCAAAAAATGACAAATATCTAAATGGAGCAGCAGATCTGACAATTATCTCAAGTAGCACTCTTCTAACAGCATTTCGGGCATCAAGATGAACTCAAATGAAAATGATGCAATGAGAAGAAATGATGCACTCTCTGAGACGAACATTTTGATATGCTATATGCATGAATCGGAGCTATAGATGCAAAGTTACGACGCGATGAACATGTGCATATGAAACGTGGGAAACTCGGGGACTTAGTAGAAATTACCACCTCCAGATCTAGGGTTTGGCAGCGCGCGAACCGAGGCGGTGGCGGATCTCACCGGATCCGCGCCGGAGAAGGCAGGGGCGGCGGTGGCCGGACTTGATGCAGGGGACGGCCGGAGTTAGGCTCGCCGGAGCCACCGGAAGAAGAGGCAGGCGCGGTGCGGGCGATGTGGCGCCGACGAGGACGCGCAGCGCCAGCGCAGTGGAGTGGTGCGGTGCATGGTGGTGGTCGCTGGAGCGCGCGGCGGCGCCGGGCGGTGCGCGGTGACCTGGCGAAGAGGCGGGGAGGCGGCATTCGGAGGCGATCGGGCGCACG
>NW_025246730.1:0-2483 GCF_018294505.1 Triticum aestivum | reverse complement strand
CCTCTTCCCGCCGTAACCACGGCTTCTGAGGTGGTGGCTCCCAATGTTCCTCTGTTGAAGCCCCTTCATGTACTTCGACTTTTTTTTGGCAGCTTCGACCTCGCAAGCTGCCTTGAATATTTGAAAGTACTCTTCCGTGATTGTCGGATTATCCTTTACAATCTCGGAGTAGGGTTCCTTTTTGACGATGATCCGGTATTTCACCCTTGTTTTCCAGGAGGCCAACGCGTTGCTAAACTTGGTCATGTCGTGTTTGTTTGTCTTCTTCATTGCCGGGTCCTTATCTGGATCTCTATAATCCTTTTCATTCCGGCCCGGGAACAAGAATATCTGGTGCAACTTCTTTAGGAGGGAGGCCTCATATTATCTATCTTCTTTAGTTTCGCATCGTTGATGGTGGCAGTTGTCCATACGATGCAGCCTACTTGATTTCTGTAACACGCGCGCGCTTCCTCGGGCGTGGTTGGCTGAAAATTGCCGTCGTCCACCTCCGTGACCACCAGTCTAGTAGTCCTGAGCTTGTTAGGAAACCATTGCCTCTTTGCTTTCGGTTCTATACTGGCTCCGCTTGTCTCGGCACCAGTCTCAGTCTCAGCACCGGTATCGATGCCGGTCTTAGTCTCAGCGCCGGTCTCAGTCTTAGCGCCGGTCTCGATGTCAGTCTCAATCTCAAATGTTAGTCTCAGTCTCAACTCTTGATCGTCGGCGTCCCTCAGAAATTCTTCTGCCGCCCGGTAGACGTTGTCGCAGTCACCAGAACCCTGTCCTTCATCGTTGCTAGCCATGTTTCCTACGATTAAATCTAGTAATTAATTCTAGACCTAATAAAATGAATAATGACATGCAAGAACGTTGACTCCTTCCCGGTGCGGCAAATCCCGGGCACTCGATATGTCCTAGTTTGTAGCACAATTCATGCCGAAATTCACGGAAAATTTCGGGATGACTTTTGCTAAAAAGTGGACAAATCGAGAACCTGAAATTTGCCGGAATGGAAATGAATCAACATTCCGGCAAAACATAGGCCACTCGGCTTCATTCCCTGGAAAGAACAAAGCCACTTGGGCACAATCGAACCACTTCAATGAAAAGATATAACATGACCACTTCATTGAAAAGATATAATCAACAATAAAAGTCTAGGAAGGGATCATCTTTAAAATAAAACTTGCCTAAATTCTTTTCTTTTGAAAAATAGTGGTCTTTTCAAAAATCAAAAACCTTTGCAAAATGACCTCACTAAACACTTCTCTGCCTAGGACAGAACCCAAATTATGTTGATCCCGTTATTCCTCTCTCTCTCACACACACACATTATTTTCTCTAACCCTTCTCTGCCTAGAACAGAACCCAATTAAATTGAAAAGGAACTCCATTTCTCTAACCCTTCTGACCTGGTGCTCTAAAATAAAATTTTGCTCTAATCTAGTCAACCTACTTAACCTAGCTTGTTAATCTAATGAACCTAATTAATCTACCTATTTAACCTAGTTAGTTAACCTAGTTTACCAAGATAATTAACCTAATTAAACTAGTTAACGTAGCTAGTTCTTTGTCAAAGCCCTAAATAAATTTTTGCACTAACCTAGATAATTAACCTAATTAAACTAGTTAACCTAACTAGTTCTCTGTCAAAGCCCTAACTAATATTTTGCACTAACCTAGATAATTAACCTAATTAAACTAGTTAACCTAACTACTTCTCTATCAAAGCCCTAACTAAAATTTTCCATTAACCTAGATAATTAACCTAATTAAACTAGTTAACCTATGCATGAGAGAGAGAGGAGGGGTGGGGGCTTACAGAGGATGGCTCCGGTGGTGGCGAGGAAGGCAGGGGTGTCTTTGATGACGGCGAGGGAGGCAGTTGTGGCGAGGGAGGATCCGGTGGCGTCGACGGTGGCTCCGGTGCCATTTATGAGGCCGCGCGGCTCCATGGCGTTGGGGGCGGCTCCGGTGGTTTCGACGGCGCGCGACTCTGGTGGCTCTGGGGGCGTCGACGACGGCAGGAAACGGTGGCGAAGTGGGGTGACGGCGAATCGGGGAGATGATGGCGGGGTGGGTCGAGGGATATGGAGGAGAAGTGGTGACTGGGGGAAAACGCTTTTTTGGTTAAGTCAAACTTAACGGTAGTGCGTTTCGCAAAACACGCTAGAGCTAATGTAGCTATAGCGGTTTTTACAATGTGTGCTACTACTATAGCTATGTAATTTCCTTCCATTTTTTCATTTCCTCTTCTGTTTCTATAGCGGGGGTCTAGGAAACGCACTGGAGCTACGTTGGCTATAGCGCCTCTTACGAACAAACACTACTGATATGCCTTTCTTTTTTTTCCCTTTTCATTTATTTTGCTTTACATTTTATTTTTTCCTTTCTCCTTTTTATATTTCTTTCATTTTCATTTACTTTTCTATTTGTTTTTCATTTTATTTATTTCCATTAGCAGTAGCGCTCTTCGTAGGAAAGGCGCTACTACTTATGCC
>NW_025246729.1:0-2483 GCF_018294505.1 Triticum aestivum | reverse complement strand
CATGTATCTAGTTTGTCTCAAGCACCTTCGTTCATTTGCTAATTCTTACCGGTGATGCACCCCTACTTCGATCATTTTCAATTCTTACGGTGGTTCTTTCAAGATCTCTCTTCCTTGTTCATCATATCAATTCATTTGTTGTTCCAATCCTACCGGTGGTTCGTTGAAGACCTTCTCAAGTTTTGATATATCTCTTTTAATCCTTTCTACGAGAATAAGTAGTATGCCAAATCCGTTGATTGTCATCAATTTAATTGGTGAAGGATAAGCATAACATAATTCTTATTCTTGTTCATCCAAGTGATTAATTCTTTATTCCGGAGGCCCTTAAAATTCTCGGTTTCATTTGTTTCATCTTCTCTTTTTCCCGGAGTTCCAAGCTCTAATTATCACGGAGATCCATCTAAATCATTGCAAGGATTCACCTTGTGTTTTCAATTTCTTTTTCTTTTCATTCCTTTTGTTTACCGGAGTTCTTCATGGAGGTTCTACATGATGGTTCATCAAGGATTTAATTCCCTTCTCAAAGTTTTCATCGAGATTCATTTCTAGGGAGCTCAAGCTTTCTTCATATGGTAATCCAGAGTGCAATTCTTTCTACCATATTTTGGAGGTGGTATTATGTCATTCTTGATAATTTGAGTTCATGTTCCATGATTCACATGTTGTTAAGAATGAGTTATTTTTAAATCCATCAACCTCGTTGTTGGAGTTATCTTGTGTCATATTTCACCTAAAAGCCTTCCATTGGGAATGTGGCTATTTGTGGTGCTTGCCAATGATCCAAGTTATCTCTTTATCATCTTGGTGGAAGAAGTTTTCATCTCTTCGTTGATCTCAAGCTAGCAATCGTTTCCGTTAGTGTCCGGTTGTCACCTCATAATTTTGAGATGTTTTCCATAATCCCACTACAAGCTTATTCGTTTCGTTGTTGTTTTTTCCCAACAACCCCGTTGTAACCTTCTTGGAAGAGTGCTTTCCAAGCTCAATTGTGGCAGAAGTTGCCATTTCCCCCTCCATTCTGTTATTCCAATGACCTATCTTCTATTCTTTCTTCCGGAGGCATTGTGACGTTGCTCTTTTCACTCACCATCTCGATTCGTGAGGATAGTGTTCTTTTCTTGCTTATCCATTTAACCGGAGTGTCGTGTTTTCATTCGAGTTCTCTAATCTTATCAAGTTTTCCCTCCTTCCTCAACTGGAGAGCTGTCTGAAATCCTTCTTACCCATTGTGCCATTCTTTCAATAGTTCCGGAGGCAGTGTGTTGTTGATTTCATCAAGTAACATCCCATCTTCTCAAGTTCATGTTCTATTCCTTCCATGTTCAACCGGAGTACTGCCCGAATTTTTCCCCTCTCATCTTGTTTTAACCGGAGTGGTTTCGAATTCTATCTTGTCCATTAAACTCTTGATTCATGTCTTTGCAACCTTCAAGTTCTCGTAATGTTCCTTGTTCCTTTTTTTTCTAACGGAGTTCTTCTCAGTTGCGCTCTTTCTTTTAAATTGCTCAACCTCTCAAGGTTCTTTGGTTTCACTCATTGGTCGAAGAAGCAACTTAGTTTTACCTCTTCTCTTCCTCTTCCGTTTCTCTCCGGTGCCATTCTAGATCTCGGGACGAGATCCTCTTGTAGTGGTGGAGTGTTGTAACGCCCCGAGACCGACGCTCCAGAAGACTTCCAGCTATTCCGAGTTCCTCCGTGTGTTTTTTATTTGTGCTTGCTCTATTTATTTTTGCATTGCATCATGTCATCATGCAGTCATCTCTTAAATCTTTTGCAACTCTCCCAAATAAATTGTATGGATTTTTCGATCCATTTAAATCGAGGGATATTCACATGGTGATTTCTCTTTAAAACATATTCAAAGTCTCCTACTATTGTTAGGGAACTATATTAAATATTCCACTAATTCGGAATCACCCATAAACACACTTGCAAAATAATTTCGTTCCTTTTCTGCTTCAAGTTTGGTGTCCAAACCTTGCCCATATATTCTTTCTTGTTTTTCCGAAGCTTCCCCAAAAATCACAACATTTTTGGACCTTCCCTTTACCTAGTCCTAGTTCAAACCTATTGAATTAAATTCAAATGATTTTGAATTTAATCTTGCAATCTTGCTCACTTCTATTTTCTTGGGACTAGCGCATTTTTGTGAGTCCAAGAATATTATTTGCATGTGCTAATTCTTTGCCTATCCTTCTCTTTCTTTTCTTTCTCTTTTTCTGTTTTGTTTTAAATGGGAAAATGAGAGAGAGAAGAGAGAGTGCAGCCTGTAGCCCAGCCGGCCTCTAAGCCCAAGGCCCAGCCGCCCCCACCTTTCCCCGTAACCCTAGCCCGAACCACTCTCCCTCCCATCGATCCCCATCTCTTCCTCTGGCCGCCGCACTCATCTCTCTCCCTCAATCCCCCTCCTCTTTTCTTCCTCGTCGCGCCGAACCAGGGAGACGCCGCCCCCGCGCCCTGTCTTCCTCCTCGCCCTGCGC
>NW_025246728.1:0-2483 GCF_018294505.1 Triticum aestivum | reverse complement strand
TTTTTTTTTTCAGATGGGAATATATGAATTGGAACTCTATCAACTTTTTCTCTGATTGCAGGACTTTGATAGAAGTGGTGAAGGCGAAGGACCTAATACGACATCCAGGACATTGGAACTTACGGCCTACTTTTGCTGATTAGTTCTTACAGGATCGAGCACATTCCAAGGATCAAGAATCTTATAGCGCATAATCTTGCAAAGAAGGCTTTCTCTAGTAGATCAAGAATCTTATAGCTGGAGCTTTCTTTGCAGGACAGGTTTAAGGTGTAACTCTAAAATGGCTTTTGAAGCTATCTCTTTTCCTAGGGAAACTTGATCTCTGTACATTGCCTTGGTTGCTAATAATAAAACGTGAAGCCCTCTTTTGAGGGTTGTTGTTTGCTCTCCAAAAAAAAGTCTCGCATGGGAACTGACGTCGTCAATATAAGTACCAAATCCTATGTATAATGTTTACAAATTTTATCGATGAAGAATCTAAATATATATTTTTATAACATACAACACATTTTCTACTAGTCAAATCACAGATCTAAAACTCCATGCCCGACCCTCCGGAGGGAGTAGTATACTCCCTTCGTTTCATCTGGCGTTGCATCAATGAGTAAGACACACCTTTCTAGAATCAAGTTTGGCCAATAAAATGTGGGCTCTATGCGAGAAAAGTAGTAAACTTGTATACGGAAAAGGTTTTCAATGGTATAACTTTGCTGTCCGACGTATTTGTCGAAGGGTTCTCGCCAGGGGTTCCTTTGCGATGTTATGTTCCATATGTCATGGGCTTGAAGTTGTTGCGTCTGGGTAGTGTCTAACGGTTCACCTTTGCGGGCGCGTGATTATATGCTTTGGGAGTAGTTCACATGTGGACATGTTTATAACGGTTTTCATGCGTTTTATGTTAATTAACTTAGAAATTCTATATGCAGACTAAAAAAAACGGAGGGAGTATAAGGGACGAGGCAAATCATTGAAATGAAGTGAGAGTTTGTAGGACAAAGCAATATTGTGTGTGCATGTGCATGTATCATTGTGTGAAGAATGAAGTACCCTTATGGTTTCAAGGTTAGCCCCTCAGCACTAAAACTAGTTACTTAATACCCTGAGTTTATAAAAACATAATAAATCATCCCCGAAGTGACCCGGAAGTGGTTTTGAGAACCTTTTCACAAATACTCTCTCCCTTTTGGTTTAAAGAGCATATGTCAAAATTTTCAAATTTAGATTATATTAGTCCCATGTTAGGTCTCATTTAGTTGTGTTTTGAGTCCCACACCATATTTAATCCATTGAGATGAGAGGGAGAATTAGAGGCCACACATGCACTCTTATTTTAAATGTACATGCAAATCCAATAATGAACAAGAAGGAGGATGACGCACTTACAGCTTCGGGAGTCGAACATGTGGGACATATTTCATTAGACAGTTTTGAACCTGCGAAAGTCGTGTCCTCCACTCACCATCTACCTTGATTGTTGAGAACTTTAAGATGAACCCTTTAAACCTGAAAAGAGGGATTATCTTAGTGTCCCCATGCAGTATATCTTAAGCTATATATCTAATAGCATGAAATAAATGTTTAGATATAGCAGTCCCATTCACCCGCAAAAAAAAGAAAAGATATAGCAGTCCCAGTGCACTATATCTTACTAGTGTTGTATCTAAAAGCAAGACTATGCATGTCAACGATATGCATGTTCGAATCTGAAGTACAGCAGTCCATCTTCATTTTTCAAACCTAACACATGTGCAATATAAATTCTGAAACCAGAAAAGCTTGTTAACTCTGTGGAATAGATTTACTCTACTGCCTAGAATCAACGGCAGGCAGCATGCTGCGGCAGCTTTTAATCCTGCACTGCTCGGTATGCACACACACACAATATCAATCTGATGTTCACCGGCAGTGTGGCAGCAGCAACGTCAGAGCACAGTGCCGTATCCAGGCCAGCTAAACATATCCTGATCTAACATTAGTTCCTCCTCTATTAAATGGTCTGACTGGCGGCACTTATTCAAAAGACAGCCAACGGTAGTAAAGGCATGCAGGTGGAGTCATTTACGCCAAATATTTTCTGATCTTGGCTCGCAGCGTTGCACTTGCAACCAGCCCCATCCTCCATTGCCAGAGACAATCTTGAAAGTGTACCTTCAGCCAATCTTTACTCTCTCCTGCTGTAGAGATTTTTTTTTTTGAGACAACCTCTTGCAGTAGAGATGGTTGCCCCAGCCCACAACTGACACCACCGTCCAATGGAGCTAGTTGAAGTGCTGAGCCCAAATGATCGAGCAGCAGCTGTAGTAGCGCTGCGACTGGCTACTCACTGGAGCATTTACAAGACAGTTAATATTGGACCAATGTTCTCCCCATTAATAAGTTGCATGCCACCCTAAAAAAAATTGCATGCCGTATCAAATTTTTTTACAACAGGGAGGGGTCCTGAACGACCTAGAAACTGGCATGACGAATAAAAGCCATTATAT
>NW_025246727.1:0-1563 GCF_018294505.1 Triticum aestivum | reverse complement strand
TATATTACAATTCTGTTTTCTGTCTTGCTGACGGAGAGGAACTTTGGAGCTTGTGGGGTTGCGTGTGTAGGTACTCCTGGCCTTTTTCCCGTGGAAGAGAAGGGGTATTAGGGTAATAGAACTAGCAAGTTACTACTATCATTCTCTCAAAGCTTTTTCTAAACCTGGTACGAATGGAGGTCTTGTTGTTTTATTACTCTTTGATTTTTTTTCATGTCATCATGTCTCACGGCATGCGAGGGTCATTCCATAGATTTGCTAACAGTAATAAAAGGTTTGGGGTGGTGGCAAGGTGAGATGATAAACTTTTAAAGCAAGGACAATGCTAAAATAAGGATGGATGAAGGCAATGAAGGTAGAGGGGAAGGAAGGAGTAGGGAGATAGATGTCGCTTTTGTAAGGAAAGAAGGAGAAATAATCTGCATTTGCCACTGGAATATCAATGAAACCACACCACGTCATGCTTGACACATACAATTCTGAATTAGAACAATTGGGTCATACATGTGTTTTTGTTATTCCATTGCCAACGCACTAGAACAATTGTATGATCCATGTGTTTTTGTTATTCTGTGGCAACGCACGGGCATCATACTATATATATATATATATATATATATATATATATATATATATATATGTCTATGTATATATATATATATTACAATTCTGTTTTCTGTCTTGCTGACGGAGAGGAACTTTGGAGCTTGTGGGGTTGCGTGTGTAGGTACTCCTGGCCTTTTTCCCGTGGCAGAGAAGGGGTATTAGGGTAATAGAACTAGCAAGTTACTACTATCATTCTCTCAAAGCCTTTTCTAAACCTGGTACGAATGGAGGTCTTGTTGTTTTATTACTCTTTGATTTTTTTCATGTCATCATGTCTCACGGCATGCGAGGGTCATTCCATAGATTTGCTAACAGTAATAAAAGGTTTGGGGTGGTGGCAAGGTGAGATGATAAACTTTTAAAGCAAGGACAATGCTAAAATAAGGACGGATGAAGGCAATGAAGGTAGAGGGGAAGGAAGGGGTAGGGAGATAGATGTCGCTTTTGTAAGGAAAAAAGGAGAGATAATCTGCATTTGCCACTGGAATATCAATGAAACCACACCGCGTCATGCTTGACACATACAATTCTGAATTAGAACAATTGGGTCATACATGTGTTTTTGTTATTCCATTGCCAACGCACTAGAACAATTGTATGATCCATGTGTTTTTGTTATTCCGTGGCAACGCACGGGCATCATACTATATATATATATATATATATATATATATATATATATATATTACAATTCTGTTTTCTGTCTTGCTGACGGAGAGGAACTTTGGAGCTTGTGGGGTTGCGTGTGTAGGTACTCCTGGCCTTTTTCCCGTGGCAGAGAAGGGGTATTAGGGTAATAGAACTAGCAAGTTACTACTATCATTCTCTCAAAGCTTTTTCTAAACCTGGTACGAATGGAGGTCTTGTTGTTTTATTACTCTTTGATTTTTTTTTCATGTCATCATGTCTCACGGCATGCGAGGGTCATTCCATAGATTTGCTAACAGTAATAAAAGG
>NW_025246726.1:0-2483 GCF_018294505.1 Triticum aestivum | reverse complement strand
TAACCCACTGCCACAAAAATTTTCACTCGCAATTAAAATAGTTTGATATTTTATAAATTATAAAGGGCATTTAATTATTGTCCAAGTCACTGTTTTATTTATTTGAGGGTATTTAGTCATTTTATAAAAATGTAGTTTCTTCACCAATAAAACTTATGAATTATTTGCCACAGTTTGCACATTTAGTTTTGACAATTGAAACTTTATTTATTTGACTTTATTTTAAATTTGAATTCAAATTGGTTTGAATCAACATGGGCCTAGCAACAGTAAAAGTGATGACATGACATCATTAACAGGGGATTACTATAGCTTAATTATCCGGGCATTACAAGATCATGTCACACTTTCTGTTTTCCCCACCGGGGTTTTTAGGATAGTATACACAACATATTTAGTGTCCTCCAAACTCTATCGATTTTCCCATTCATTGAGTTAAAAGCGACAATTATTATGATATGTCATATCATTTTCTACTTATATTTTTTCCACTAGGTTTTAAAGGAGTTTTCAATGGCATATCAGATCGCACTCTTTTCCCTTATGAGATTTCTTTTGAAGTTTCTCATAAAAGGTTTTTAACGAGGCTACATATGCAATACTTTCTATTTTCCCCACTAGGGTTTTTAAAGCAAAGTACACAAAGCATATTTATTGTTCTCCAAACTTACCAATGAGTTTTCTCCTTCTTCAAAGGTTTTTCTCATATGAGTTATCAAGGAGACAGTAATCATAATATGTTGAATCGTTTTCTCATTATTATTTTTTCTACTGGGTTTAAAGAAGTTTCAGCAACATATCATCATTATTCTCCTATTATTTTTTCCACATGATTCTTGGGGGAGACTCTCAAGATTGCACAAAGGATTTCTCAAGATGTAAAATGAATATCAAGACACCATTAGTGATGTTGAAGAAGTCTTCAATGATGATCAAGAAGCGGTGTTGTAAAGTGGGAGGGTTAGGAATAAATGAGCACATGTCTATTGTTAATTAGCACATATTAATTAACGAACCGTCATTAGCAAGGGGTGTGTCCAACCCGGAAGAGTCATGTCCCTTCTATATATCTCTCTATTGTTAAAAGGCACGTATTCTAGAGGGATGCCTCCGAACAGGTACCTCTTCTTCCCATCTCTTTCAGATGTATATATACTTGAGAATCAATAGAAACCTAGACTGGTTGTCCATTCTTACTCTAACACTTGTAACCATGACTTATGGGTTTTTTCCATTCTTCCAATTAAACTTTAATACATATTACTGACGGCTAGTAAGGAGTAGTTTGTGTGTTTAAAAAAAAAGCATCATTCTTGTTTATGATACATAAATTTTCGTGTAAAAATATGAAAAAGGACAAAATTGCCGATCTTGGCAGGCTAAGCATGGGTCACGCCCCGGCTGAGCTTGCCGTTTGCGGCGAAAAGCCACTACAGAACTCTACCGCAAGCAATATGCATGCATGCGCCCGATCGACCGGGGAACCTTCCCTTGGCAAACAGACTGGCCCAATTCTTTTGGCCGATTCTTTCAGAATCTTGTAAATTGACCCTCCACCTAGTTTCTTCCAGAATTTTGTATCCATTTTTTTTACAATCTTAGTTGTTCACATCCTAACTAGTTAGAATTTTAAAAACATATGGGTTCAAGATTCTAGGATAGTTGGCTGAAGGGTCGATTCTCAGACTGGGCCAGAGAAAGGCGCGGTGACTGGTCAAAACAGCAGCAAGCTACTCACAGAACAAAACATTATTGAGGCTACAAACGGCATGGCCTTTTGACTATGTGCATCACCCCACTCCGCAGATGGTAAGGGCCTGTTCTGAACTCCTCCCGCTCCACGCTTCTCCAACTCCAGACGAGGAGCCGGACAGAACGACTGAGCTCCGCGGAGTTCGCTTCTTGAAGCGTTGCCAGCCTGCAGTGTAAAATGATGAAGCTGCTAAAGCCCAGCTTCACCAAAAGGAGAAGTGAGGAGTTCGTGATAATTACGAAGCGATGCCACCGCGAAGTTGTAGAAAACAGTTCGTGAAACATCCCCCGACGCCCCGCCTCGCTTCCATTCTCTGTGAGCCTACGTGGGCAACCCTCCTCCACAGAACTATGTAGCATGGGACCATATGGGCTGTCTCCAGTCGGCCCAAATTGGCGCTCAACAGGCCAGTTGCCTCCCGTCTGGGCCGAATCGCTGGGAGAAGCTACTAGCGCTGCCGAACGGATGGAATCGCCAGGTGAAGTTCGAAGCTAGCTCCAGAAGCTAATTTTGTGGAGTTTGGGAAGCTTGGAGAGGTTCAGAACAGGCCCTAAGTATACAACCTTTTATACAGCTTTTCTGTCATTACGAAAAGCCATCGTGCAAAAACAGGATCTTTAATCAATTTAACTTACCAATTTAGTCACTTCACATGTCATGCTTCAGCTGAACGACCAATCAACTGTTGTAACTTCGCAAAAACACCATTGCGCATTCAGTTCACACAGTT
>NW_025246725.1:0-2484 GCF_018294505.1 Triticum aestivum | reverse complement strand
TGCTGGATCTTCATCAACCTCTCCTTCCCCCTTGCTGGATCAAGAAGGAGGAGACGTCTCCCGTCCCGTACGTGTGTTGAACGCGGAGGTGCCGTCCGTTCGGCGCTGGTCATCGGTGATTTGGATCACGTCGAGTACGACTACATCATCACCTTGCAAGCTTCCGCACGCGATCTACAAGTGGTATGTAGATGCAAACTCTCTCCCTTGACTCGTTGCTTAGATGAACTCATAGATGGATCTTGGTGAAACCGTAGGAAAAATTTTAATTTTCTGCAACGTTCCCCAACAGTGGCATCATGAGCTAGGTCTATGCGTAGTTCTCTTTGCACGAGTAGAACACAATTTTGTTGTGGGCGTGGATTTTGTCATCTTACTTGCCTCTACTAGTCTTTTCTTGCTCAACGGTATTGTGGGATGAAGCGGCCCGGACCAACCTTACACGTACGCTTACTGAGACCGGTTCCACCGACTGACATGCACTAGTTGCATAAGGTGGCTGGCGGGTGTCTGTCTCTCCCACCTTAGTTGGAGCGGAATCGATGAACAGGGCCCTTATGAAGGGTAAATAGAAGTTGACAAAATCACGTTGTGGTGATTCGTAGGTAAGAAAACGTTCTTGCTAGAATCCAATTGCAGCCACGTAAAAGATGCAACAACAATTAGAGGACGTCTAACTTGTTTTTGCAGCGATTGATCATGTGATGTGATATGGCCAGAAGTTGTGATGAATGATGAATTGTGATGTATGAGATCATGTTCTTTGTAATAGGATTCACAACTTGCATGTCGATGAGTATGACAACCGGCAGGAGCCATAGGAGTTGTCTTTATTTTTTTGTATGACCTGCGTGTCATTGAATAACGTCATGTAAACTACTTTACTTTATTGCTAAACGTTAGTCATAGAAGTAGAAGTAGTCGTTGGCGTGAAAACTTCATGAAGACACGATGATGGAGATCATGATGATGGAGATCATGGTGTCAAGCCGGTGACAAGATGATCATGGAGCCCCGAAGATGAAGATCAATGGAGCTATATGATATTGGCCATATCATGTCACAACTATATAATTGCATTTGATGTTTATTATGTTTATGCATCTTGTTTACTTAGGACGACGGTAGTAAATAAGATGATCCCTTATAAAATTTCAAGAAGTGTTCTCCCCTAACTGTGCACCGTTGCTACAGTTCGTCGCTTCTAAGCACCACGTGATGATCGGGTGTGATGGATTCTTACGTTCACATACAACGGGTGTAAGACAGTTTTACACAGCGAAAACACTTAGGGTTAACTTGACGAGCCTAGCATGTGCAGACATGGCCTCGGAACACGGAGACCGAAAGGTCGAACACGAGTCATATGGAAGATACGATCAACATGAGAATGTTCACCGACGATGACTAGTCCGTCTCACGTGATGATCGGACACGGCCTAGTCGACTCGGATCGTGTAACACTTAGATGACTAGAGGGATGTCTAATCTAAGTGGGAGTTCATAATTTGATTAGAACTTTATTATCATGAACTTAGTCTAAAACCTTTGCAAATATGTCTTGTAGATCAATGGCCAATGCTAATGTCAACATGAACTTCAACGCGTTCCTAGAGAAAACCAAGCTGAAAGATGATGGCAGCAACTATACGGACTGGGTCCGGAACCTGAGGATCATCCTCATAGCTGCCAGGAAACAATATGTCCTAGAAGGACCGCTAGGTGACGCTCCCGTCCCAGAGAACCAAGACATTATGAATGCTTGGCAGTCTCGTGCTGATGATTACTCCCTCGTTCAGTGCGGCATGCTTTACAGCATAGAACCGGGGCTCCAAAAGCGTTTTGAGCACCACGGAGCATATGAGATGTTCAAAGAGCTGAAACTAGTTTTTCAAGCTCATGCCCGGGTCGAGAGATATGATGTCTCCGACAAGTTCTACAGTTGTAAGATGGAGGAAAACAGTTCTGTCAGTGAGCACATCCTGAAGATGTCTGGGTTGCACAACCGTATGACCCATCTGAACATTAACCTCCCAGATGAGGCGGTCATTGACAGAATCCTCCAGTCGCTCCCACCAAGCTACAAGAGCTTTGTGATGAACTACAACATGCAGGGGATGGAAAAGACCATTCCTGAAGTGTTCTCGATGCTGAAGTCAGCAGAGGCTGAAATCAAGAAAGAACATCAAGTGTTGATGGTCAATAAGACCACTAAGTTCAAGAAGGGCAAGGGTAAGAAGAACTTCAAGAAGGACGGCAAAGATGTTGCCGCGCCTGGTAAGCCAGTTACCGGGAAGAAGTCAAAGAATGGACCCAAGCCTGAGACTGAGTGCTTTTATTGCAAGGGGAAGGGTCACTGGAAGCGGAACTGCCCCAAATACTTAGCGGATAAGAAGGCCGGCAACACCAAAGGTATATTTGATATACATGTGATTGATGTGTACCTTACCAGTAATCGTAGTAACTCCTGGGTATTTGATACCG
>NW_025246724.1:1710-2484 GCF_018294505.1 Triticum aestivum | reverse complement strand
CTGTGTAACAGATGAGTTCTCGTCCGAAACCCTGATACTCCGAAAGAGTTTGTCCAGTTTATACACGAAGTGCTTCCAGTTTTTGCCGCCACCCTCTCTACTCTTTGGCACATGCTATGCGGGTGAAATGATGATACCATGCCAAGTTTGAACATTTTCATAATTCATTTTGTAGTGATTTTCAATTTCACGGTCATTTAGCTCTCTAAACAATTAGGTAAATGACTAAAAAACAACAAATGATGTCAGAACATGTTGAAAATTGATGACGTCGCTTTGAATGCTGCATACTGAACACAAAAAAAGTCCGGAGTTCAAATAAGTTTAAAAAATATTAAAGTGCCCGTGTAACAGATGAGTTCTCGTCGGAAACCCTGATACTCCGAAAGAGTTTGTCAAGTTTGTACACGAAGTGCGTCCAGTTTTTGCCGTTACCGTCTCTACTCTTTCGTACATGCTATGTGGGTGAAATGATGATACCATGCAAAGTTTCAACATTTTCAGAGTTCATCTTGTAGTGATTTTCAATCTCACGGTCATTTAGCTCTCTAAACAATTAGGTAAATGACTGAAAAACAACAAATGATGTTAGAACATGTTGGAAATTGATAACGTCGCTTTGAATGCTGCATACTGAACGCAAAAGAAGTCCGGAGTTCAAATAAGTTTAAAAAACATTGAAGTGCCTGTGTAACAGATGAGTTCTCGTCCGAAACCCTGATACTCCGAAAGAGTTTGTCCAGTTTATACACGAAGTGCTTCCAGTTTTTGCCG
>NW_025246724.1:0-1700 GCF_018294505.1 Triticum aestivum | reverse complement strand
AATGATGTCAGAACATGTTGGAAATTGATGACGTCGCTTTGAATGCTGCATACTGAACACAAAAGAAGTCTGGAGTTCAAATAAGTTTAAAAAACATTGAAGTGCCCGTGTAACAGATGAGTTCTCGTCTGAAACACTGATACTCCGAAAGAGTTTGTCCAGTTTGTACATGAAGTGCGTCCAATTTTTGCAGTGACCCTCTCTACTCTTTCGCACATGCTATGCGGGTGAAATGATAATACCATGCCAAGTTTCAACATTTTCAGAGTTCATTTTGTAGTGATTTTCAATCTCACGATCATTTAGCTCTCTAAACAATTAGGTAAATGACTGAAAAACAACAAATGATGTCACAACATGTTGGAAATTGATAACGTCGCTTTGAATGCTGCATACTGAACGCAAAAGAAGTCCGGAGTTCAAATAAGTTTAAAAAACATTGAAGTTCCCGTGTAACAGATGAGTTCTCGTCCGAAGCCCTGATACTCCGAAAGAGTTTGTCCAGTTTATACACGAAGTGCGTCCAAGTTTTGCCGCGACCCCCTACTCTTTCGCACATGCTATGCGGGTGAAATGATGATACCATGCCAAGTTTCAACATTTTCATAATTCATTTTGCAGTGATTTTCAATTTCACGGTCATTTAGCTCTCTAAACAATTAGGTAAATGACTGAAAAACAACAAATGATGTCAGAACATGTTGAAAATTGATGACTTCGCTTTGAATGCTGCATACTGAACACAAAAAAAGTCCGGAGTACAAATAAGTTTAAAAAACATTGAAGTGCCCGTGTAACAGATGAGTTCTCGTCCGAAACCCTGATACTCCGAAAGAGTTTGTCCAGTTTGTACACAAAGTGCATCCAGTTTTTGCCATGACCCTCTCTACTGTTTCGCAAATGCTATGCGGGTGAAATGATGATACCATGCCAAGTTTCAACATTTTGGGAATTCATTTTGTAGTGATTTTCAATCTCACGGTCATTTAGCTCTCTAAAAAATTAGGTAAATGACTGAAAAACAACAAATGATGTTAGAACATGTTGGAAATTGATAACGTCGCTTTGAATGCTGCATACTGAACGCAAAAGAAGTCCGGAGTTCAAATAAGTTTAAAAAACATTGAAGTGCCTGTGTAACAGATGAGTTCTCGTCCGAAACCCTGATACTCCGAAAGAGTTTGTCCAGTTTATACACGAAGTGCTTCCAGTTTTTGCCGTTACCATCTCTACTCTTTCGTACATGCTATGTGGGTGAAATGATGATACCATGCCAAGTTTCAACATTTTCGGAATTCATTTTGTAGTGATTTTCAATCTCACGGTCATTTAGCTCTCTAAAAAATTAGGTAAATGACTGAAAAACAACAAACGATGTCAGAACATGTTGGAAATTGATAACGTCGCTTTGAATGCTGCATACTGAACGCAAAAGAAGTCCGGAGTTCAAATAAGTTTAAAAAACATTGAAGTGCCTGTGTAACAGATGAGTTCACGTCTGAAACCCTCGTACTCCGAAAGAGTTTGTCCAGTTTGTACACGAAGTGCGTCCAGTTTTTTGCCATGACCCTCTCTACTCTTTCGCACATGCTATGCGGGTGAAATGATGATACCATGCCAAGTTTCAACTTTTTCAGAGTTCATTTTGTAGTGATTTTCAATTTCACGGTCATTTAGCTCTCTAAACAATTAGGTAAATG
>NW_025246723.1:0-2484 GCF_018294505.1 Triticum aestivum | reverse complement strand
GACGACCTTGCTATGGTGGTGGCTGACGACGACCCTGCTATGGTGGTGGCTGACGACGACCTCGTGATTGTGGTGCCTGACGCTGACCTCGCGATGGTGGTGCCTAATGATGACCTCGCGATGGTAGTGGCGCCGGCGATTCCACAGCTGGGCGACAGGGCCATGCCAATTGTGGTAGAGGAGTACATCCGCGTTGGGATTCGCCACTCTGAGCGCATCAGGTTGATGAAGGAGAAGAAGGAGGAGAGAAGATGTTAAGAAAATGAAGTGGCAATGTTAAGCATGTTGGGTTTAAGCTTGTCAATGTTAAGTATGTCAGGTTTAATTTTGTGCATGCTCATGGATGCTGTATGACAGTGTCATCTAAACATGTCAATTTCTTAACAATGAATATTTAGTTTGGTAATTGATGGGAATTGAAATTTTTTATGCATGCTCATGGATGAAAGATAAAATTATGGGTTTTTGTGCATGCTCATGCATTTCCGAGCCTCGTAGCTACTCCCGGCAATTCAGACCACCTTCGACCGATTCAGCTGGAACCGGCTGGAATTTGAACCGTGGGTCCTCCATAGCTTGCCCGTTATATTTGCCAAAAATGCTTTTTAGCTTCACAGGTAGGCATTTCATCACATAATCGACAACAGATTGGCATGGATCAAACCCTAGCCACGGACGGCCGCCGCGACGAAATCGGCCGGTTTTTGAAAACACCATAAAAAATTCAAAAAAATCAAAAAAATGGGAGACCTCCGCGCCACATCATCAAATGTGTCCTACCAACTAGCAAAAATACTAAACTTGCAATACGAATGTTTTCTTGAAAAAGTGTTCTCAAAAACGACCTACCATGAACGAAGATTCATGGCTTTCAAGCCAAACTAGCAATGATATGGCCGCATCCGATGAATAGTTTCTGATAATATGCCCAAATTTGGTGCATGCCTCTGTCTTGTGATGGCAAACAATGTTGCCAAAGCGAGGTTCCAACTTGTTTAACAAGAAAAACCATTTTTCATTTTTTTGAATGCTAAAGACATGCGTTTTTCATAAAGCGGCTACAAGGAGGGTCACCCCTAACGGTGCCATTCCATGTCTATCTCAAAGTAGACCCTATTTTATGGACGGTCGCCAAAAAGCATGTATTTCCGACCCTCGTAGCTACTCCCGGCAATTCAGACCACCTTTGGCCGATTCAGCTGGAACCGGCTGGAATTTGAACTGCGGGTCCTCCATAGCTTGCCCGTTATTTTTGCCAAAAATGCTTTTTAGCTTCACAGGTAGGCATTTCATCACAGAATCGACAACAGATTGGCATGGATCAAACCCTAGCCACGGACAGCCGCCGCGACGAAATCAGCCGGTTTTTGAAAACACCATAAAAAATTCAAAAAAAATCAAAAAAATGGGAGACCTCCGCATCCACATCATCAAATGTGGCCTACCAACTAGCAAAAATACTAAAATTGCAATACGGATGTTTTCTTGAAAAAGTGTTCTAAAAAATGACCTACCATGAACGAAGATTCATGGATTTCAAGCCAAACTAGCAATGATATGGCCGCATCCGATGAATAGTTTCTGATAATATGCCGAAATTTGGTGCATGCCTCCGTCTTGTGATGGCAAACAATGTAGCCAAAGCGAGGTTCCAACTTGTTTAACAAGAAAAAACGTTTTTCATTTTTTGAATGCTAAAGACATGCGTTTTTCGTGAAGCGGATACAAGGAGGGTCACCCCTAACGGCGCCATTCCATGTCTATCTCAAAGTAGACCCTATTTTACGGACGGTCGCCAAAAAGCATGCATTTCCGACCCTCGTAGCTACTCTCGGCAATTCAGACCACCTTCAGCCGACTCAGCTGGAACCGGCTAGAATTTGAACTGCGGGTCCTCCATAGCTTGCCTGTTATTTTTGCCAAAAATGCTTTTTAGCTTCACAGGTAGGCATTTCATCACAGAATCGACAACAGATTGGCATGGATCAAACCCTAGCCACGGACGGCCGCCGCGACGAAATCGACCGGTTTATGAAAACACCGTAAAAAATTCAAAAAAAAAATCAAAAAATGGGAGACCTCCGCGTCACATCATCAAATGTGGCCTACCAACTAGCAAAAATACTAAACTTGCAATACAGATGTTTTCTTGAGCTACTCGGTATGATTTTAACCATGATTTCTACAAAGTTTACAAAAAACCCTATTTTTTCTGCCTCAAAACCTCGAAAAACTGGTGAAAATTTCCCTCCCACCCCACCAAAATTTCCCTCCTAGCACCAAATTTTCCCTCCCACCCCACGAAAATTTCCACCCACTTCTCTCCCACTACCATTCGGGACCCACCACCCCTCTCCCACTAAACACGCGGGATCCTCCCCTCCCACTCCCCAAAATTTCCCCATTCCATTCCCCTCCCCGCTTCTCCCTCCCCACTCCCTTCCTCCCTTCGCGCCGCCCCGCCGCCCCACTCCCTCCCCTGCT
>NW_025246722.1:0-2484 GCF_018294505.1 Triticum aestivum | reverse complement strand
TGAAGTACTTTAATTAGATAAAATGCTACGAGCTAGTAGCTAGCCGTTGTCGGATCCTTCGGAGAGTGAAGTAGTGAGTGCAAATTAAATGATATAACATATTTCACGAAATAGGCAGTATGGACCGACGGAGCTTAATGCAATGATTCAAAAAATATTTCTCGAAACAGGGAGATTATGGACCGGGCGGAGAATAGTGAAATAGTGAGTGCAAATTAAAAGATATAAAATATTTCTCGAAACAAGCAGTATGGACCGACGGAGCTTAATTAATGAAATGATTCAAAAAATATTTCTTGAAACAGACAGTATGCATGGCCCGATCGGAGAATGAAGTAGTGAGTGCAAATTAAAAAATACAAAATATTTCTCGAAACAGGCAGCATGGACCAACGGAGCTTAATGAAATGATTCAAAAATGTGATTCGAAAAGACTAGACCAGTCATCGACGCACTTAATAATTGATACGATCTGTAACTATGAAAGTTATCTGCTTATTATATGCAGAGAAATTTCATAGTGACAGTCATATCCACCACAAAGTGTAATGATGACTGTAGCTTACTGTATCTGGAGGAAGCGGCTATTTAAGCTGGTCCCATACTCCTTAAGAAGCGAGGTGGGACTAAACCACCAGCTAGTTTTGCCGAGTTGGAACTCGGCAAAGCGATGAACCGTGCAATTCCGATAAAAAATGAATATTGGAAAATGTTTCAAATACAAACGAGAAGACCTTGGAGAACATCAATGGAATTAAACAGTCCCACTTATTTAAAAAATAGCGATTCATAAAAGAGCCGAGCAGAGCACTGCTCATTTTGTGAGAGAGACAAACTGTCACTATAATACTTCTGTGCTTAAGATAAGCAGAGAAGATTTGCTTATGTTAAGCAGAGAAGATTCATTGTGACAGTCATATCTTCCACAAAGGGCGCAATGATGACTTTAGCTTGCTGCTTCTAGACGACGCGGCAATTTAAACTGGTCCCGTGGCTCCTCAAGAAATGAGGCGGGACTAAACCATCAGCTTTGTTTGCTGAGTTCTTTTTGTTGGGAAATCGGAAAGATATGACCCCTGGAATTACGTTTTAAAAAATAAGTAATAGAAAATATTTACCGAGTCGCCGTTAGGCGAAAGTCGGGAAACGAAGCGCCGTCACGGCTCCGTCGCTTGCTGCAAGGAGTAGCCTACATGTTCGTCGAGTTTTTTCTGTCTGGAACTCGGTCAAATTTATATTCTGCCATGTTTGTTGTGTTCGTCGATAGAATTAAGTTTGCTGAGTTGCTTGTCGCTGCCGAGTCGGATTTTGGTTCAAACTCGGCAGACATAAGTTTGCTGAGTTCCCGATAGAATTAACTCAGCGAACTCTTGGAACTCGGGACAAAACCAGATTTTAGTAGCGTTGGTACTCCCTCCTTCATGAAATATATTAGGCGTGTAAGCTTTCCAAAAAGTTCCCGAAACGTAAGTCGTTTTAGGTGTTAGCATGCACTATTTTCTCTCTTTTATGGTTCGTTGGTTGGGAACGAGTGCTAAAAATCGTGGATTGGTGTCACGTTGTGATTACAACTTGGCGCTTGGTGCGGTCGATGGACCAGTCAATCCAAGTCTGCTTACGATACTGTGGAGGAATCGTTAACCGCATGGCTCAGCAACGACCAGGTTAGTGGTTGGGGTGGGGGAAAGAAAATGACACAGTTGGCGACTAGCTAGGTATTAGTCAGACCAAACCTCCAAGTTATCAATGTTGAACAAAACTATACGCGTTAAGTCTAGCTGCATCAAGACATTAGCTACCTTCTCCAAGGCAGTTGACCCGTGAATGGATCTGGATCTGAGTATATTGATCCCATTCCCAGCACTGCTTCACCGGGCCAGAGCATCTCTTCTTCAACCACACGCATAGCTGCTGCTTCTCTACAACTAGGCTCTCAGGGTCGATCGTGTCTGGTGTTTCACGCAAGAGATTGCCAAAAGGGACGATCTGGTAAGTTTATCTAGCTCCTGTTAGTAAAGTTGAGCATGTTGTCTTTGTGTTCTAAGGAAACAAATTTTCGTCATCAGTGAATTGGGAATTGAATGTCAGACATACCTCTCCTTTTGTTGTTGTAGAGGAGATATATAGGAGAGATCCATAAATGGCAGAGGAGGCCAATGGAGTGGTAGATGGACGAGGCGAGGAAGCCCGCAACCACAAGTCATGGTCTGATGTGTGGGCGCATTTCGAGCGTTTCTTAGGCGCCGATGGGAGGCAGAGAGCAAGGTGCAAAAAGTGCGGCATAGAACTATTGGCTGAAACCAAAAATGGCACCAGTCGCCTTGGACGGCATGCCCGAGACACTTGTCCAGGGAATGGTGGTGCTCCAGAGCAGCAGCAAGGACGCCACAGGAAACGTGCAAGATCACTACCAATTCTTCGTGAATCACCAGGTACCAGTAAGCTTGCCATGGAGGAAGCTAATGCAGACCTGGCTAGAATGCT
>NW_025246721.1:0-2484 GCF_018294505.1 Triticum aestivum | reverse complement strand
TGAGACTGGTTCCACCGACTGGCATGCACTAGTTGCATAAGGTGGCTAGCGGGTGTCTGTCTCTCCCACTTTAGTCGGATCGGATTCGATGAAAAGGGTCCTTATGAAGGGTAAATAGCAATTGGCATATCACGTTGTGGTTTTTGCGTAGGTAAGAAACGTTCTTGCTAGAAGCCCATAGCAGCCACGTAAAACATGCAAACAACAATTAGAGGACGTCTAACTTGTTTTTGCAGGGTATGCTATGTGATGTGTTATGGCCAAAAGGATGTGATGAATGATATATGTGATGTATGAGATTGATCATGTTCTTGTAATAGGAATCACGACTTGCATGTCGATGAGTATGACAATGGGCAGGAGCCATAGGAGTTGTCTTAATTTATTTATGACCTGCGTGTCAACATAAACGTCATGTAATTACTTTACTTTATTGCTAACCGTTAGCTGTAGTAGTAGAAGTAATAGTTGACGAGACAACTTCATGAAGACACGATGATGGAGATCATGATGATGGAGATCATGGTGTCATGCCGGTGACAAGATGATCATGGAGCCCCAAGATGGAGATCAAAGGAGCTATATGATATTGGCCATATCATGTCGCTATTATTTGATTGCATGTGATGTTTATCATGTTTATGCATCTTATTTGCTTAGAACGACGGTAGTAAATAAGATGACCCCTCACTAAAATTTCAAGAAGGTGTTCCCCCTAACTGTGCACCGTTGCAAAAGTTCGTCGTTTCGAAGCACCACGTGATGATCGGGTGTGATAGATTCTTACATTCGAATACAACGGGTGTTGACGAGCCTAGCATGTACAGACATGGCCTCGGAACACATGCCAAACACTTAGGTTGACTTGACGAGCCTAGCATGTACAGACATGGCCTCAGAACACAAGAGACCGAAAGGTGGAGCATGAGTCGTATGGTAGATACGATCAACATGAAGATGTTCACCGATGTTGACTAGTCCGTCTCACGTGATGATCGGACACGGCCTAGTTGACTCGGATCATGTAATCACTTAGATGACTAGAGGGATGTCTATCTGAGTGGGAGTTCATAAGATGAACTTAATTATCCTGAACATAGTCAAAAGGATTTTGCAAATTATGTCATAGCTCGCGCTTTAGTTCTACTGTTTAGTTATGTTCCTAGAGAAATTTAGTTGAAAGTTGATAGTAGCAATTATGCGGACTAGGTCCGTAAACTGAGGATTGTCCTCATTGCTTCATAGAAGGCTTATGTCCTTAATGCACCGCTCAGTGTGCTGAACCTCGAACGTCGTCTGTGGATGTTGCGAACATCTGACATACACATTTTGATAACTACGTGATAGTTCAGTTAAACGGTTTAGAATTGAGGCACTGAAGACGGTTTTGAAACGTCATGAAACATATGAGATGTTTCGAGGGCTGAAATTGGGATTTCAGGCTCGTGCCCACGTCAAGAGGTATAAGACCTCCGACGATTTTCTTAGCCTGCAGACTAAGGGGAAAAGCTCAATTGTTGAGCTTGTGCTCAGATTGTCTGAGTACAACAATCATTTGAATCGAGTGGGAGTTGATCTTCCAGATGAGATAGTGATGTTTCTCCGAAGTCATTTCCACCAAGCTGCTAGAGCTTCGTGATGAACTATAATGTATCGGGGACATATATGATGATCCTTGAGATATTCGCGATGGTTGACACCACAAAAGTAGAAATCAAGAAGGAGCATCAATTGTTGATGGTTGGTGAAACCACTAGTTTCAAGAAGGGCAAGGGCAAAAAGGGATGCTTCATGAAATGGCAAATCAGCTACTGCTCTAGTGAAGAAACCCAAGGTTGAACCCAAACCCGAGACTAAGTGCTTTTGTAATAAGGGGAACAGCCACTGGAGCAGAATTACCCTAGATACTTGGTAGATGAGAAGGCTGGCAAGGTTGATAGAAGTATATTGGATATACATTGTGTTGATGTGTACTTTACTAGTACTCCTAGTAGCACCAGGGTATTAGATACCGGTTCGGTTGCTAAGTGTACGTAACTCGAAATAAAAGCTACGGAATAAACGGAGACTAGCTAAAAGGTGAGATGACGATATGTGTTGGAAGTATTTCCAAGGTTGATCAAATATCGTACGCTCCCTGCATTGTTGCATCTAGTGTGCTATGTAGGTGCACTAGAGGAACTGTTCGATCAAATCACCATTGATCTAATCGCAGCTCGTGGAGAGCTGGTTCATCGAGCCCCGATGAGAGAAGAGAACGAGCCCAACGCCGACAACCCAGTCGTGTTGTTTGGACACCCGATCGAGTCCCTGAGATCTGCCCCAACCGTCGGCCAAGGTGCTTCGATGACCCCAGAAGTGCTTCGTCGCCTCTTGGGAGCACACTCCAACGGGGTTGTGGCCAACAATCCCCGAGATGGTCATCATCGCTACCCCGAGCCTGCAGCCCCTCAACCCACTCCAGCTAATCCCGACAGTGAGACC
>NW_025246720.1:0-2484 GCF_018294505.1 Triticum aestivum | reverse complement strand
CAAGAAAAATAATAAACTTGTAATACGGTAATTATTTTAAAAAAGTGTTCTCAGAAATGAGCTTTGAAGTGTGAAGATTCATGGCTTTCAAGCCAAATGATCAATCTTATGGCCACATTCATGGCATAGTTTGTTCAAATGATCTCATATTGTGCACAAGGGTGCATATTGAAATGGCAAACAATGTTGTCTAAGGAAGTTTTCTTTTTCTTTGGACGAAAGAACCATTTTCCATTTTTCGAGTGCCCAAAAGGAGGTTTTTTTGTGAAGGACCTCCCAAATAATTGTTGCAAAATTGGACCAAATCATTTTTTAAAATACTAGGCCATATTTAATGCACAATTGACCAAATGGTTGGGTGTCAAAACTTTTGATCCACCTCTGGTGAAAAAGACAAATTCCCGCTGATTCAGTTGGAAGCGGGTCAAATTTGAACTGCAGCTGCCTCATAGTTTGCTCTATATTTTTTCCAAAACTCATATCTAGGTAAATAAGTATCTATTTAATCATAGAAACACCAAAAAAATTCCAAGATTGAACCACTAGCTAGGAACGGTCAAGCCCACCGTTTTGACCGCATTTTGAAACGGGCATAAAAAATTCAAAAACAAAAATCAAAAAATTGGAAAACCTTCGCATTGTGTCATTATGTGTGACCAAGTTTCCACGAAAAATAATAAACTTGTCATACGGTAATTATTTTAAAAAAGTGTTCTCAGAAATGAGCTATGAAGTGTGAAGATTCATGCTTTCAAGCAAAATGATCAATCTTATCGCCACATTCATGGCATAGTTTGTTAAAATGATCTCATATTGTGCACAAGGGTGCATATTGAAATGGCAAACAATGTTGCCTAAGGAAGTTTTCTTTTTCTTTGGACGAAAGAACCATTTTCCATTTTTCGAGTGCCCAAAAGGAGGTTTTTTTGTGAAGGACCTCCCAAATAATTGTTGCAAAATTGGACCAAATCATTTTTCTAAAATACTAGGCCATATTTAATACACAATTAACCAAATGGTTGGGTGTCAAAAGTTTTGATCCACCTCTGGTGAAAAAGACAAATTCCCGCCGATTCAGTTGGTAGCGGGTCAAATTTGAACTGCAACTGCCTCATAGTTTGCTCTTTATTTTTTCCAAAAATCATATCTAGGTAAATAAGTATCTATTTAATCATAGAAACACCAAAAAAATTCCAAGATTCAACCACTAGCTAGGAACGGTCAAGCCCGCCGTTTTGACCGCATTTTGAAACGGGCATAAAAAATTAAAACAAAATAAAAAAATTGGAAAACCTTCGCATTGTGTCATTATGTGTGACCAAGTTTCCAGGAAAAATAATAAACTTGTAATACGGTAACTATTTTTAAAAAGTGTTCTCAGATATGAGCTATGAAGTGTGAAGATTCATGGCTTTCAAGCCAAATGATCAATCTTATGGCCACATTCATGGCATAGTTTTTTCAAATTATCTCATATTGTGCACAAGGGTGCATATTGGAATGGCAAACAATGTTGCCTAAGTAAGTTTTCATTTTCTTTGGACGAAAAAATCATTTTCCATTTTCTGAGTGCTTGAAATGAGTTTTTTTTGTGAAGGACCTACCATATATTTGTTGCAAAATTGGACCCAATAAATTTTATAAAATACTAGGACATATTTAATGCACAATTGACAAAATGGTTGGGTGTCAAAAGTTTTGATCCACCTCTGGTGAAAAAGACAAATTCCCGTCGATTCAGTTGGAAGCGGGTCAAATTTGAACTGCAGCTGCCTCATAGTTTGCTCTTTATTTTTTCCAAAAATCATATCTAGGTAAATAAGTATCTATTTAATGAGAAATACATGGTTTGATGGCGAGACATCGAGGTTTGGACGGTGGCTGAGGGCCCCAACTCTAGAGCGCGTAAGCTCACATGCTTGCCGCGTGGTCACCGCGTGACTGTGGCGTTGCCATGTGCTCTGGGCTTCCTAGGCATGTCTAGTGGGTTGGGCACTCCCCAGTTAGGTGCTAGGAAGAAAATCACAACATAAGATTCTCACGAGGAGACCGATCGATGCTCAAACATGAATAAGCAGCCAAGTGTTTGATTTGCGGTACAGAAAATGCACATGGCTAATGGGCGTGAGTTTTGGCTGAGGATGATCAGTTACTAAGAAGACCGTCTTCACAAATTTTCACCTCAAAAGGAGGAGCCTAGGTGGTATTTGCTTTAAAAAGTACCACACTGGACATAAATACGAATGTTGAAGCTGGGCTCAAAATAATGAATGGATTGAGCTAGCATTTGGTGGAGGATGGTTATTTGGGCATAGGAAAGCACTGTAGAAAATGGATACCATTTGGACATGCCAAAGTGGTACTTCCTTCACAAAGTGCTGCTTTGAACAGAATAGGAAAATGAATATTTTCGAATTATTTTTGAACTAGGCAAGGAATGTTTTTGACATATTTGATGAAGATATGATCCAAAACATTTATGAG
>NW_025246719.1:0-2484 GCF_018294505.1 Triticum aestivum | reverse complement strand
AGAATAATAATGAATCTATGGATCTGAATTTTGTTGGTAGCAATGTTGGGGATATCGCTTATCGGGAACTTATCGGTTGACCCATGATAAGGGGTAAATCGGCCAGTTTATCGGCATTTCAGCCAATTTATCGCCATATTGGCTGATTTATCGGCCGATTTATCTTATCGGTCAAACAACGGTAAGCGGTAAATCGGCCGATTTATCAGAATATCGGAAGATATCTTGAACAGTGGTTGGTAGGAATAATTTTGGTAACAACGCTTATAGAGGGAATTTTAATCCTAGGCCATATCCTAGTAATCCTTCTAATAATTATGAGAATTCCTACAACAACTCTTATGGAAATTATAATAAGATGCCCTCTGATTTTGAATCTAATATTAAAGAATTTATTTCTTCGCAAAAGAATTTTAATGCTATGATTGAAGAAAAATTGCTTAAGATTGATGATTTGGGTAGGAACGTTGATAGAATTGCTCTTGATGTTGATGCTTTGAAACTTAGATCTATTCCACCTAAGCATGATATTAATGAGTCTCTAAAAGCCATGGGAATTTCAATTGATGAGTGTAAAGAAAGAACCGCTAGGATGCGTGCTTCCAAAGATGCCTTTATTAAAGCGTGTTCTTCCAATTCCTATGAAAGTAATGATGAAGATCTAAAAGTTATTGATGTGTCTTCAATTAAATCTTTGTTTTGCAATATAAATCTTGATGGAACTGAATATGATCTTCCTTTACCTAGAAGGCTTTCTAAAAATTTGGAGTGTTTAGATCTTAATGATGAAATTGATGAAAGTGGGATCGAAAGAAATAAAAATCTAGATGTTGCTAAACCCATTATATTGGATTTCAAGGAATTTAATTATGAAAGTTGCTCTTTGATTGATTGTATTTCCTTGTTGCAATCCGTGCTAAATTCTCCACACGCTTATAGTCGAAATAAAGCCTTTACCGAACATATTGTTGATGCCTTGATGCAATCCTATGAAGAAAAACTTGAGTTGAAAGTTTCTATCCCTAGAAAACTCTATGATGAGTGGGAACCAACTATTAAAATTAAAATTAAAGATCATGCGTTTTATGCTTTGTGTGATTTGGGTGCTAGTGTCTCTACTATTCCCAAGACTTTGTGTGATTTACTAGATTTCCGTAATTTTGATGATTGCTCTCTAGACTTGCATCTTGCGGATTCCACTATTAAGAAACCTATGGGAAGAATTAATGATGTTCTTATTGTTGCAAATAGGAATTATGTGCCCGTAGATTTCATTGTTCTTGATATAGATTGTAATCCTTCTTGTCCTATTATTCTTGGTAGACCTTTCCTTAGAACGTTTGGTGCGATTATTGATATGAAGGAAGGAAATATTAGATTCCAATTTCCATTAAAAAGGGGCATGGGACACTTTCCAAGAAAGAAAATAAAATTACCATATGAAACTCTCATCAATTGCCTACCAAAGATGGCAATACCTAAATCTATTCTTGCTTGTTATGCCTAGTTAGCGGCGTTAAACGATAGCGCTTGTTGGGAGGCAACCCAATTTTATTCTTATTCCTTGATATTTGCTCCTGTTTAGTAATAAATAAATTATTTAGCCTCTGTTTAGGTTGTGTTTTTTGTGTTTAATTAGTGTTTGGGCCAAGTAGAATCGTTGGAAAGACTTGGGGAAAGTCTTGTTGAACTTGCTGTAAAAAACAGAAACTTTAGCGCTCACGAGAACAGCTATCATTTTTATTTTAAGAGTGATATTTAGTTAATTCTTTTTGAAGATGATTAATAGATAAATTCCTCACGTCCAGAAATTTATTTTAGAATTTTTGGGGTTCCAGATCTTGCGCTAGCTACAGATCACTACAGACTGTTCTGTTTTTGACAGATTCTGTTTTTCGTGTGTTGTTTGCTTATTTTGATGAATCTATGGCTAGTAAAATAGTTTATAATCCATAGAGAAGTTTTAATACAGTAGGTTTAACACCAATATAAATAAAAAATGAGTTCATTACAGTACCTTGAAGTGGTCTTTTGTTTTCTTTCGCTAACGGAGCTCACGAGTTTTCTATTTTGAGTTTTGTGTTGTGAAGTTTTCAAGTTTTGAGTGAATTCTTTTGATGGATCATGGAATAAGGAGTGGAAAGAGCCTAAGCTTGGGGATGCCCATGGCACTCCAAAGATAATCCAAGGACACCAAAAAGTTAAAGCTTGGGGATGCCCCGGAAGGCATCCCCTCTTTTCGTCCACTTCCATCGGTAATTTACTTGGAGCTATATTTTTATTCACCAACATGATATGTGTTTTGCTTGAAGCGTCTTGTATTATTTGTGTCTTTGTTTGCTAGTATATCACAATCATCCTTGTTGTACACACCTTTTGAGAGAGCCATACATGAATTAAAATTTGATATAATACTCTATGTGCTTCACTTATATCTTTTGAGCTAGATAATTTTGCTTTATGTGCTTCACTTATATCCTTCGA
>NW_025246718.1:0-2484 GCF_018294505.1 Triticum aestivum | reverse complement strand
TTTTCTTACAGTCATTTCTTTTTTTAGGCCCAAGCCTTTTTGGTCTAATTCTTGTTTGGGCCTTGGCCTTTTTAGAGCCCAAGTTCTCTTTTTGCATAACTATAAACAGAAAGGCCTAGGTTTACAAGTGATCCACAAGCCCAGGTGCACAAGTGATCCACTTAACTTCACAGAAAATAAACAATAACTCCACAAGTGATCCATAACTTCACATAACTTCACAGGTTCACAAGATCACATAACTTCACAAGTTTCACAAAGTGCAACAAAATGCAACAGCTCTCAGCTAAGCCATCATAGGTTCAAAATGCAACAACTACCTTAGCTCAAAGACAAAGAGGTTCACCACACAGCCATCAAACTACCTTAGCTCCAAAGAGAGCCATCAAGTGGGCTAACTTCTCTTCCTGTTCTTGAGACTTCTTGCGCAGCAGCTCAAGTTCCTTGTCGCGTGCAGCTTCAGATTCTTCCGCCTTCATCTTGATTGCCGCCAATTCTTCTTGCACCAGGTCAGCTTGAAGCTCGGACCTCTCCAGCTTCTGCTCAAGGTCACGAACATGAGCAAATACTTCAGCAGTTGCTTTGCGGGAGTTGTTCCTAGATGACTGGAGCCCAACATTCGTCAGGAATGTTCTTTGCTTGACAGATTTCAACAGCACTTCTTCGAGAATTTGAGCAGTAGACTTTGGCTCTTCACCTTTTGGTACCGGAGCGTCCTTCATTTCTTCCATCTCAAGCTAGCATATGGAGGAAAATGATAGGCATTAGTGGAGAAACCAAACCAGCACACAAATGGATTATTTGAAGTAACCAAACCAGCACACAAAATCTATACAAGAAGATGATGACTAGTGACCTGGAGACATGCAATTGGAACAATATGATCGCTTCATTAAGCCTAGAATGGTGGTTCTATATAAGATGGCTTCCTGACTAACATTCATATCAAATTTCATCATGTCATAAAAAATGCAACAAATAGCATCAAAGCATGGAACACAGCATGGAACTATCTTCATTAAGATGTTCTAATATCTTCATTAAGCCTAGCATGGAACTATAAGCATGGAACTATCAAACAACATCAAAGCATGGAACTGGCTCTGAATCAAACAACATCAAATCATCAAAGCATCAAAGCTGGCATGGACAAAGCTGGCATCAAAACTGGCATGAATCAAACAGGGCATGGACAAAGCATGGAGTGACTTACTATAGCAGTCTTGACTGGCTCCGAAAACCCGTGCTTCTTGCTGTTGTGGGTGGCCTTAAACAAGTCAATCGCAGACAGCTCCTCACCCTTACGCTCTTCTTTCTGAAATGTTTTTCAACAAAAATCAAAATGTTATTCAGCAAGAATCAGAAATGTTATCCAACGAGGATCAAACGGTAAGGTCTCTAGAGAAAAGTTCTCACAGTGGCAAAAATGTGTGCTGTGTAGTGCCTGGAACCAGTTCTCTGATTGTACATGACTTTTTCTTGATACATCTTGTTCGACACATAGGTTTCCTACAAAAAAGCATACTGTCAGCATGATCTAGCACTAGCATATCATGTGTAGAACATAAAGCATCAAACAAAGCAGAGACAAACCTTGTGTCTTGGGGTAGACCACATCTCCACCAGAGCTTGCCATTCACCATTCGTCAGAGAAGGTACCGGAGACTTGATGCTGACTTTATTTGCGGCTACGGTATCAAAATACTTCTTCTTGATCTGATGGCGTCTGTTCTTTGAATTTCCAAATGTAGTTCTCCAATAGACTAGCATTTTTTTTGGTATAGCTTGAAGTGAGGAAGAACCGGAAGATAGTTTCTTGCAACGAGTCCACACTCAGAAGCAAGCTTTGCTGACTGCAGAGGCTTCTCTGGATGCTTCATCCCTTCGGCAATTTGGATAGGCACCTTGCTACCAAGCGACTTGGTGATCCTCTCTAGCCCTTTGCCCTTTCTAAGTCCAGTCTTGGTAGTCATTGCATCTGAAAATGAAATTGAACTCATAAATTAGAATAAAAATCGACAAATGCAGGAATCGAGAAAAGCATACATGATCATTCCATTTGGAAAATGCACTAGTAAAAGAGAGCATTGCAAAGGTCAACTTGCCTGATTAAAGCACAAGCTGCTGTTCTTCTTCATTGATGACAGCATTCCTGTCAATAGAAGGTGCAACAGGGTTGAGGTCTGTGTGGACAGTGCCTGCTTCATCAATGCAGATGGTTCCTCCTTCATCTAGGCAGACAGTGCCACTTCCATCCATGCTGAGAGTGGTTCCTTCATCCATGGGCGGCAACTCATCACCCATTTGCACCGAGGTCTCAGAGTCGATGCGCAGCAGACTTTCCTGATGGTCCGTCGCAGTCGCCATCTTTGCTTTCTGCCTTGTGACTCTATCAAGGGCAGGTTCATCAGGTTCTAGGATCCTCTTTTTTTGTCCTGGAGTTGGGGCCATCACCCTTCCTAGAGGCATTGCAGCAGATGTTTC
>NW_025246717.1:0-2484 GCF_018294505.1 Triticum aestivum | reverse complement strand
TGCATTTTTTTATGTTTTACCTTTTGAACCGAGCATTGAAATCAAATTTCGTGTTCATTCCTAAGTTCCTTGGGATGATCTCTTCAAAACTAGACTCCATATGAGTATGTTTGACTAAAATTTTCATGAACAAATTGGACGGCCACATAGGCAACTTTAATGCTGTAGAGAAACAACTTATTATTAGTTTGCCTAATATGATTGTCTATCAGCGGGGAGTCCTTATAAGTTGGGTTACCATAACTACAAAGTTGAGTAGCTTCAGTTCTAAGTTGCTAACATATCTAGCGAGTATAGAAATTAGTTTTCCGAGGTAGACAAATTAGGAATTATGATATGCAAATTTCACACTACACTGGGAAACTTTCATAGTATGGTAGGCAACTAAACTATTACAACTTAGTTTCCAATGTATGTAACTTATCAATCATGGTAAACCAACTTATAAACTACTACAAGCAACACATCTGCATCTTACCTGTGATGCCTACTATGCCTAGTGTACTATTCCTTCAAAGTTAGTACAAAGTCGAGTCACTTATTTTGAAACGGAAGGAGTACTATTTATACCACTACGAACTTACTTACCACAGATGCTCAGTTGCCTACTCTACTATGAAAATTGCCTATCATAATTTCTAATTTGCGTACTACATAAAAACCTATTGCAGTACAAATTAGGATATTATTACAATACTATTGGTTCATAGTAAGCAACTGAGGACAATGTTAGCCAATTGGAGAGTCATAGTGCGATTACTTGACAGTCAAAGTAGTCAACTTAGGAGGGCCTCGGGCTAATTGACGGTTATGGTAAGAGAACAAATAGGAAGTCTGCACATGTAGCACTAAAAGTTTGTCGAAATCTACCCTCACGGGATCTCTTTTGAAGAACTCCTCGCGAGAAACCTAGCTACGAAAATGGATTACAATTTCGACGTTCCCTTCAAAAGTTATAGCTTTTCAAAGTTTTACAAAATGAAATTTAATGCATATAAGAGATCTTGATTTACACAGTATGTGAACGTGTTGCATTAAATGTACTTGCTTTGCATCCCCTTTTGCCAACGGGTGGGGTCAAATTACCATGCATTTTTTCCGCATCACGCGATTGACGACTACAGTGCGTGTCCTCGGCTTTTACAAAAAGTGCAACGACACTTTTAAGTATTTGGGTAAACTAAACATAGCACAACACAACACAGTTCAACAACAAAAAACAAAATAAACATGCTTGATGTGCTCTATATGCGTAAGCCTGCACACAAGTTCCTAGGCTTAACATTGCCAAATTTACTCAACATAGAAATAGCAATTTCTCGCACAACTTAAGTACCAAATCCTTTATTATGTACGTAAAATATGTTAATGATTCAAAATTAAGTAAACACGATGGAAACTCGAAAGTCATTTGTGGATTTTAGGAGCAACAACTAGAAGCTAATACTGAAATTTATTTGATGAATTCAATGACCCACGCATTGCCGTAGATGTGAGTGGTCTTGACACCGGTGAACCCTGCACCCCTTGCAAGCTCCTCGAACTCCCTTTGTTGCCTCTCCTTGCCACCTGGGGTGTGCATGAGCATGATCATGTCACCTAAGAACATCAGCTGCCCCCTGGATGTTGAGTCTGGTTTCAACGGCAAGATGCCTTCCATGACGATGACCTTGCCGTGAGCAGGGAGTGCATCAAAGCAGTTCCTTAGTAGATTCGTGCAATGCTTGTCAGTCCAGTCATGAAGGATCCACTTTAGGAGGATGGCATCGCCGGAGGGCACCTTCTCGAACATGTCACCCCCGACATGCTCCACACCAGGGAAGGACGGCGCATCAGAGATAACGTGGGGCAAGTCAAAGTTGACCCCCTTGATGTGCGGGTACTTGGAGGTGATGGTGTGGATGGTTGCACCCACACCACCGGCGACATCAACAAGGGTGCCCACACTGTCAAAGCCCATGTAGAACTCAAGGAGCTTCTTGGTGATGATGGTTGAATGGTTCTTCATGGCCTCGTTGAACATGCTGTTAACGTGCATGTTCGTGCTGTTGTACACGAACAACGTCATCCCGTATGCTCTTTGGAACGGGAGGCCACCATCAAGGACTGCGTCCTTCAAATGGTACCTGCAAATTAGTTACGAGCTTCTAGTTTAGTTTACTGATAGTGGAGTAATGGTGGCATGCAGTTGTTCAACTTCCAACTTTACAAGCAAATTCATCAAGAAAAACATTTTTTTCAGTACTTCTAGTTAGTACTTGGACATTGGTCGAAGTTTCAAGTTTTGCATCGACTAATTGGCAGTTGGTGGATAAATCTATAATTGAATAGATACTGTTGGCGCAGGATCACAAGCCAGACTAAACTATCAGAACTAAAGTCGGAAGTCATAACTGCCTGAGAAGGTATATATAACATGTTGATTTAAGAAACTATCTATTATTATATTATGAGAAAAGTATACTTTTCGTCCCTTAACTCTTG
>NW_025246716.1:0-2484 GCF_018294505.1 Triticum aestivum | reverse complement strand
CTTTTAGTTTGAATTTAAAACGTATACGCGAGGTGGTACTAAAGTGTTGATCGATTTCACACATCAAGCTTTTGATCGATCCGTCGTCCTTACATTGCATCCCGCAAGTCACATGGGCCAGGATTTAAGGTTTTGGCTTGGCAAGTCACATGGGCCAGGATTTAAATATATGTTATGGGCCGCTCAAAGTAGCTTTGTGTGAAAAAAAATTAAATTCCTTTCGTAATTAATAGTCTCACACTGCTTTTTTTACATTAAATCCCTACAACTTATATACGTTTTTCAGTTGAGAATCAAACAAGCTGGCGAAAACCTGCTTCATATGTGGATAGAAAAACATCTCTGAGGAGGAGGGTGGAGGAACAATCACACATGCATATAAGACCGATCAAAGAGAAGAGGCGCATGAAATCTACGTAGACGAAAGTGGCATTCCCGTGACCAGCACGGGAGCTGAGAAGACTTCTGCTGCTTCGCCTGGTTGGCCATGAGTAATTGCCCAACCACCTAGGCAGCGACGAACTCGGTTTCGCTGCGGCTGCCGGGCACGGTTGTCGCGGGCCTGGCCCGGTTGTACTCGTCGGCCGTCTCCATGGCCGCCACCGCTGGCCTTGGGACGAAGATGGCGGAGTTTCATTGGTGCAAGCCTGGAGGACGGTGTGGCGTGCATGCATGCAAGCATAGATCTTGTCGTGCAAGTACTAGACGTGCATGCATGGGAATATAACATGAACGCTCTGGCTAGAGTCGACCCACATGCACACATCTCTCCTCCCATTCCCCACTTTACAAATTACTTTCTTTCAAATGCCTCTCCCGCCCGAGTAAACTCCGTCATTCTCGACTGACACCGTCCATCTGCTACGCCGCTCTCCAGCAATGTCAATCGGTCATTTTCTTTTCGAGCGAATCCCCACGCATTCTCTGTACGCAGCCTTGAGGCTAACCTTATCCACTTGGGTTTCTACCGTGTTGTCTCCTTCGATGCCGGCATGGCTTCCCGAGCTGGACTTCCTCGACGTTGCCACGTGGTTTAGACCATGCTTATTAGGCTACAAAGTGTATTTTTCCCTCCCGTTGCAACGCACGGGCATTTGTGCTAGTAATAATCTATTTCTAATAATAAAGCACGGATTGACTCCGTGGGTTCACCGTCACAATACGCTTCTTCCCATGTGTTTACGCTTTCAGTTTAAATTTAAAACATATACACGGGGTGGTACTAATGTTGCCATCGGTATAGATTTGGCAAATTACGTTTTTCTATCCGTTATGGGCTTTGCCCCACATGGGCCGAGACTCCTTTTTAAGTTGGCATATGAGAAGATTCAACCCACGATCCTTTGTCCCAACACAACAGTTATCCAATCGCTCCAGCTCTAGCCTCTCGGCCCCCAAGCCGCTCGCACTCGTCGCCGCCGCCGGCCTCCATGCATCGCCTCAACGCCCGACGCCCGAATTACGCAGCCCTCCACCAGATGAACGCTGCCCGCCACCACTAGATCGTTGCCGCCATGCCAATCCTCTGTCCCTGAGGCGACACCAGCTCCGAGCCGCCGTGGATCTCGTGCAGATGGGTGATTGGGCTGGCCTTCTTCCCCCGCACAAGAACGCGAGACGCCCAAAAGCTACGGTTACCTCCGCCGCCGCACCCCCATCCCTCTGGTCCGGCAACCCTCTCCTATCCCCAGTCGCCGTAGTAGTCCCCTGCCACCGATCCGAAGCGCCAGGCCGGCCAAGGCGTGGTGGAGGAGGAAGACGAGGGCGCAGGATCGTCAGGGGAGGACGCAAGAGGGCGGCCGCGCCACCCCTGCTGTTCGTCGTCACGTCGTGCTGGAGGCCATGGTCGTGAGGCCCAAGTGTACGTCATCACGCTATAGATCCTCTCTAATCCCTTCTCCGTCTCATATATCAATGGCATTTGAACTTCAGATTTCCATCAACTCAGCAATTGATCTGAAAAATCTTCATGGACTTATGGTCCAATCCAGTCCAGAATCTTGGCAGACCACTTGGAGACGATGCATTCCCCCTCTTCCTTCTCGATTTAACTATTTGTCTGTCATCCCCTTCTCTAATTGAAGTACAGAATGCTAGATACCCAATGTACAGCATGCTATTTGTGTGTCCCTTTTTAGTAAAGTTTGTTTAAATTATTTAGTGGTCAACATTACTGGCTTTATTGTGAAATTAATCAAATGGTCATAGATGAATATGTGATGTCTGAAACTAGCACCATTGACTTCCCTGGAGTCCTGGACTGTCAGCACTAGGCCCATTTGTTTTGAAGTTTTGTCTACAACTCTTGCCAATTTGTGCAGCCATATATTTTGTTGTGTGCTACTACTACATCAGTTAACCTGGTTTGACATTGATCCACCTTTATTTTTCTGCTGTATTGTTCTATCTCACATAATGCATATCATCAACATTCAAGACCAAATTATTATGTGCCATCTTCACTAATTTGTTGTTTATATACTG
>NW_025246715.1:0-2485 GCF_018294505.1 Triticum aestivum | reverse complement strand
GAGGATATGCTCCGAGCTTCTGTCATCTCCTTCGGCATGGATTGGGAGAAATGCCTTCCATTCGCCGAGTTCGCTTATAACAATAGTTACCAAGCTAGCTTGGGCAAAGCCCCTTTCGAGGTTCTCTATGGACGAAAATGTCGAACGCCTCTTAACTGGTCAGAAACCGGGGAAAGACAACTCTTTGGCCCGGATATGATTCAGGAAGCAGAAGAGCAGGTTCGCATTATTCGTGAGAAATTGAAAACAGCCCAATCTCGCCAAAAGAGCCATTATGATCGCAAACATAAGGCTATGACTTTTGAGGTTGACGAGAAGGCTTACCTCCGGGTGACCCCTTTAAAGGGAACCCACCGATTCGGTATCAAAGGCAAATTGTCCCCTCGCTACATTGGACCCTTTCGCATTCTTGCCAAGCGAGGAGAAGTTGCCTACCAATTGGAACTACCTCCGCATCTTTCCAAGGTTCATGACGTCTTCCACGTTTCCCAAATCAGGCGTTGCTTCTCGGATCCTATCCGTGGAGTGGACCATGAAACGCTTGATCTCCAAGATAATCTCACATATCGGGAGTATCCCGTTCGAATCCTTGATCAAGCCGAGCGTACCACTTGACGCCGAAACATCAAGTTTCTCAAAGTTCAATGGTCACACCATTCCGAGAAAGAAGCTACTTGGGAAAGGGAGGATCGTCTTCGACTTGAGTACCCCACCTTCTTCCCAACGGAACCTAAATCTCGGGACGAGATTCTTTTGAGTGGGGGTGAGTTGTCACATTCTAGTTAGTTCATGCATTAGAGTGTTGCATCATGGCTACATTTCACAGAAACCTGAAATGGGGAATGCCAGAAACCCCCAGCACCCCCCCTGGAACAACTAGGGTTTACTAAATTTTTTCCAATGAACCTGAAATGCCCTCCATAAATGTTCTCCACCTTTGGTCTTGGTTAAAACCTCTGCCAAAAATGGTTTCATATTTTTGGAGGCCATCTTGGATTTTTGCACAAGCCATAAGTATTTGCAATTGGGCATTTTAAATGCTATAAATATTTTCAAATGCCCAAATAACCTTGGAAGTATTTTTAGGCTGTTGGGAATAACCTCAAAGGTGCCTCAGAATATTTTCAGGATTTTTCCAAATGAAATAGTATTTTTACTATTTCAAAACACAGTACAGAAATAAATAAAAAGAGAAAAGAGAACAGAAGGCAGAAAACTTACCTGGCAGCCCACCTGGCGGCCCAGCACTTTGCTGGCCCGCGCCAGCGAGCTGCTTGCTCTCGCCAGAGCAGGCAGACAGCTGACGCCGGCAAGCGTGAGCTCGCCACGGCGCCAGCAGCTTGCCGCCCTCGCCGCGGACGAGCTGGACGACCTTCCTCGACGCGCCCCGAGCCCCTGGACATCGTCACTCTCCCCCATCGCCTCTCCCTCGCCTTTTCCCCACCATGGCCGACGCCGCCGCAGACACCTCACCGGAGTAACCGTGGCCACCGTCGACCTCGCGCCATTTCACTGTGTCCTACAGCTCTGCCGTCGCCCACTCCTTCGAGCAAGCCGAGCCCCGAGCGCTCGTTCGCCCCGAAGCTCCGCCACCGACCTCGCCTTCGCCGCTCCCCGTCGGAGATCCCCTCCGCCGTCGCCACTGCTACAGCTCGTCTCCGACCCCGCCGCCTGCTCCGTCGCAACCGCCGTGAGCATGGCCACCTTCCCATCCTCCCCTCTCTCTCTCTCTCTCGAGCTTTGTAGCCACCGCACGAAGCTCACCCGAACGCGCCGCCGTACGAGCTCGTCGCCGACGAGGCTCCGGCCATCCAACGGCCGCACCACCGTAGCCATTAGCTCCACCGCAACGCCAGGAACCCGTAGCGCCATCGCTTGCCCCTCGCCGCGCTCTCTAGCTACGGTTCCGACTACGCCCGTACCCCGGCAGCCGCACGGCTCGTCGCCGGCGTCGATTCCGGCGACCCCGAGCTCCACTATCACCACCAGTCGACGCGGCTCGGCCCCAGCTACACGTAGGTACTCTCCGCCGTCCTTTTGGTCGCCGGAGAGGGATCCCGCACTCCACCGCCGTGTCTGGACGTCGCCGGCGGCTAAACGCCGGCGAGTCAACGTGTTTTGACCACGGTTTAACCCCCCAGGGTCACTGACGAGTGGGGCCCGCCTGCTAACTAATCTGAGTTAGAGTTAAAACTAATCCTAATTAACTAATTACCTAACAGTGACACTGACACAGGGGACCCACACGTCAGGATTGACCTGGACGACCCCGTTGACCTGCTGACGTCACACTGACGTCAGGCTGACGCAGTAAAGCTTTTACTGGAATTATTCTTATATTGGAAATTCCAGAAATTATCACAAACTTCAAAAAATCATAGAAAATAATCTATAGCTCAGAATGAAAAGATTTATATATGAAAAATGATCAGAAAAATCCATTCTATCCATCTGTACTGGTTTCATGCATGATTAAGCAAGTTAA
>NW_025246714.1:0-2485 GCF_018294505.1 Triticum aestivum | reverse complement strand
ACATGCGATATGTTTGTCACGAGCCGCAAAAAATAATTAAAAAGGGAATGCAACACGAGGACTTCCCAGGAGGTCACCCATCCTAGTACTACTCTCGCCCAAGCACGCTTAACTACAAAGTTCTGATGGGATCCGGTGCTTCAGTGCTGGTATGATCGCATCCGACATGTTACCCCCGCCTTCGTCCCTTATGCTTGCCACTCCCAGGTCCACTGCAAAGATGATTGTCATTCTTACTACCATTACAACCGTTGCCTAATAATGGATAATGCCCTATATATACTACTTACTCCCCCCCCTCAAACACGGAGACGAGTTTACCACGGTTTCCACCCCTCCCTCTATACCGCAGCAACACGTATTTTTTTACCCCTTTCAGAACGCGCTCCTCGCGCCACAAATCCGCCTCTAGACGCGTGACCAATGAGCAGCGAGCTAAAACATATCGCAAATGTCAAAAATAATATAACGGGGTTAATATATATCGCGCACATGCGATATGTTTGGCACGAGGCGCAAAAAATAATTAGAAAGGGAATGCAACACGAGGATTTTCCAGGAGGTCACCCATCCTAGTACTACTCTCGCCCAAGCACGCTTAACTTCGGAGTTCTGATGCGATCCGGTGCTTTAGTGCTGGTATGATCGCATCCGACATGTTACCCCCGCCTTCGTCCCTTATGCTTGCCACTCCCAGGTCCACTGCAAAGATGATTGTCATTCTTACTACCATTACAACCGTTGCCTAATAATGGATAATGCCCTATATATACTACTTACTCCCCGCCTCAAACACAGAGACGAGTTTACCACGGTTTCCACCCCTCCCTCTATACCGCAGCAACACGTATTTTTTACCCCTTTCAGAACGCGCTCCTCGCGCCACAAAGCCGCCTCTAGACGCGTGACCAATGAGCAGCGAGCTAAAACATATCGCAAATGTCAAAAATAATATAACGGGGTTAATATATATCGCGCACATGCGATATGTTTGTCATGAGCCGCAAAAAATAATTAAAAAGGGAATGCAACACGAGGACTTCCCAGGAGGTCACCAATCCTAGTACTACTCTCGCCCAAGCACGCTTAACTACGGAGTTCTGATGGGATCCGGTGCTTTAGTGCTGGTATGATCGCATCCGACATGTTACCCCCGCCTTCGTCCCTTATGCTTGCCACTCCCAGGTCCACTGCAAAGATGATTGTCATTCTTACTACCATTACAACCGTTGCCTAATAATGGATAATGCCCTATATATACTACTTACTCCCCCCCCCTCAAACACGGAGACGAGTTTACCACGGTTTCCACCCCTCCCTCTATACCGCAGCAACACGTATTTTTTACCCCTTTCAGAACGCGCTCCTCGCGCCACAAATCCGCCTCTAGACGCGTGACCAATGAGCAGCGAGCTAAAACATATCGCAAATGTCAAAAATAATATAACGGGCTTAATATATATCGCGCACATGCGATATGTTTGTCACGAGGCGCAAAAAATAATTAGAAAGGGAATGCAACACGAGGATTTTCCAGGAGGTCACCCATCCTAGTACTACTCTCGCCCAACCATGCTTAACTTCGGAGTTCTGATGGGATCCGGTGCTTTAGTGCTGGTATGATCGCATCCGACATGTTACCCCCGCCTTCGTCCCTTATGCTTGCCACTCCCAGGTCCACTTCAAAGATGATTGTCATTCTTACTACCATTACAACCGTTGCCTAATAATGGATAATGCCCTATATATACTACTTACTCCCCCCCTCAAACACAGAGACGAGTTTACCATGGTTTCCACCCCTCCCTCTATACCGCAGCAACACGTATTTTTTTACCCCTTTCAGAACGCGCTCCTCGCGCCACAATGCCGCCTCTAGACGCGTGACCAATGAGCAGCGAGCTAAAACATATCGCAAATGTCAAAAATAATATAACGGGGTTAATATATATCGCGCACATGCGATATGTTTGTCACGAGCCGCAAAAAATAATTAAAAAGGGAATGCAACACGAGGACTTCCCAGGAGGTCACCCATCCTAGTACTACTCTCGCCCAAGCACGCTTAACTTCGGAGTTTTGATGGGATCCGGTGCTTTAGTGCTGGTATGATCGCATCCGACATGTTACCCCCGCCTTCGTCCCTTATGCTTGCCACTCCCAGGTCCACTACAAAGATGATTGTCATTCTTACTACCATTACAACCGTTGCCTAATAATGAATAATGCCCTATATATACTACTTACTCCCCCCCTCAAACACGGAGACGAGTTTACCACGGTTTCCACCCCTCCCTCTATACCGCAGCAACACGTATTTTTTTACCCCTTTCAGAACGCGCTCCTCGCGCCACAAAGCCGCCTCTAGACGCGTGACCAATGAGCAGCGAGCTAAAACATATCGCAAATGTCAAAAACAATATAACGGGTTTAATATATATCGCGCACATGCGATATGTTTGTCACGAGGCGCAAAAAATAATTA
>NW_025246713.1:0-2485 GCF_018294505.1 Triticum aestivum | reverse complement strand
AATAAACAGAGACTAGTTAAGGGTGAAGTGACGATGTGTGTTGGAAGTGGTTCCAAGATTGATATGATCATCATCGCACACTCCCTATACTTTTGGGATTAGTGTTGAACCTGAATAAGTGTTATTTGGTGTTTGCGTTAAGCATGAATATGATTTGATCATGTTTATTGTAATATGGTTATTCATTTAAGTAAGAGAATAAATTGTTGTTCTATTTACATGAATAAAACCTTATATGGTTACACACCCAATGAAAATAGTTCGTTGGATCTCGATCATAGTGATACACATAATCATAATATTGATACCAAAAGATGCAAAGTTAATAATGATAGTGCAACTTATTTGTAGCACTGCCGTTTAGGTCATATTGGTGTAAAGCGCATGAAGAAACTCCATGCTGATGGGATTTTGGAATCACTTGATTATGAATCAGTTGATGCTTGCGAACCATGCCTCATGGGCAAGATGACTAAGACTCCGTTCTTCGGAACAATGGAGCGAGCAACAAATTTGTTGGAAATCATACATACTGATGTATGTGGTCCGATGAATATTGAGGCTCGCGACAAGTATCATTATTTTCTGATCTTCACAGATGATTTGAGCAGATATGAGTATATCTACTTGATGATACATAAGTCTGAAACATTTGAAAAGTTCAAAGAATTTCAGAGTGAAGTGAAAAATCATCGTAAGAAGAAAATAAAGTTTCTACGATCTGATCATAGAGAAGAGTATTTGAGTTACGAGTTTGGCCTTCAGTTAAAAACAATGTGAAATAGTTTCACTACTCACGCCACCTGGAACACCACAATGTAATGGTGTGTCCGAACGTCATAACCGTACTTTATTAGATATCGTGCGATCTATGATGTCTCTTACCGATCTACCACTATCATTTTGGGGTTATGCATTAGAGACAGCTGCATTCACGTTAAATAGGGCACCATCTAAGTCCGTTGAGACGACACAATCTGAACTGTGGTTTGGCAAGAAACCAAAGTTGTCGTTTCTTAAAGTTTGGGGTTGTGATGCTTATATGAAAAAGTTTCATCCTAATAAGCTCAAACCCAAATCGGAGAAATATGTCTTCATAGGATACCCAAAGGAGACTGTTGGGTACACCTTCTATCACAAATCCGAAGGCAAGACTTTTGTTGCTAAATTCGGAGTTTTCTAGAGAAGGAGTTTCTCACGAAAGAAGTGAGTGGGAGGAAAGTAGAACTTGATGAGGTAACCATACCTGCTCCCTTATTGGAAAGTAGTTCATCACAGAAATCTATTCCTGTGACTACTACACCAATTAGTGAGGAATCTAATGATGATGATCATGTAACTTCAGATCAAGTTACTACCAAATCTCGTAGGTAAACCAGAGTGAGATTCGCACCGGAGTGGTACGGTAATCCTGTTCTGGAAGTCATGTTACTAGACCATGACGAACTTGCGAACTATGAGGAAGCGATGATGAGCCCAGATTCCGCGAAATGGTTTGAGGCCATGAAATCTGAGATATGATCCATGTATGAGAACAAAGTATGGACTTTGGTTGACTTGCCCAATGATCGGCAAGCCATAGAAAATAAATGGATCTTCAAGAGGAAGACGGACGCTGATAGTAGTGTTACTATCTACAAAGCTAGAATTGTCGCAAAAGGTTTTCGACAAGTTCAAGGTGTTGACTACGATGAGATTTTCTCACTCGTATCTATGCTTAAGTCTGTCCGAATCATGTTAGCAATTGCCGCATTTTATGAAATCTGGCAAATGGATAAACAAAACTACATTCCTTAATGGATTTACTAAAGAAGAGTTGTATACGATGCAACTAGAAGGTTTTGTCGATCCTAAAAGGTGTTAACTAAATATGCAAGCTCCAGCGATCCATCTATGGACTGGTGCAAGAATCTCGGAGTTGGAATATACGCTTTGATAAGTTGATCAAAGCATATAGTTTTATACAGACTTGCGGTGAAGCCTGTATTTATAGGAAAGTGAGTGGGAGCACTACAACATTTCTGATAAGTATATGTGAATGACATATTGTTGATCGGAAATAATGTAGAATTATTCTGCAAAGCATAAAGGAGTGTTTGAAAGGAGTTTTTCAAAGAAAGACCTCGGTGAAGCTGCTTACATGTTGAGTATCAAGATCTATAGAGACAGATCAAGACACTTGATAAGTTTTTTCAATGAGTACATACCTTGACAAGATTTTGAAGTAGTTCAAAATGGAACAGTCAAAGAAAAGGTTTCTTGCCCGTGTTACAAGGTGTGAAGTTGAGTAAGACTCAAAGCCCGACCACGACAGAAGATAGAAAGAGAATGAAAGGCATTCCCTATGCCTCAGTCATAGGTTCTATAAAGTATGCCATGCTGTATACCAGATCTATTGTATGCCCTACCATTGAGTTTGGCAAGGGAGTACGATAGTGATCTAGGAGTAGATCACTGGACAGCGGTCAAAATTATCCTTAGTGGA
>NW_025246712.1:0-2485 GCF_018294505.1 Triticum aestivum | reverse complement strand
CGGCGCACCGCGGCGCGACGGGGAGGTGCAGGGGCGTGCCGGGGTGGCACGGAGCAGGGGACAGAGTGGGAGCGGGGCGGCGCGGAGCAGGGAGGGGCGGCGCAGCGGCGTGGCGGAGCGGGGCGGCGCTAGGGTTGCGGGGTGGGGAATGGGAGAGGGAGGTGAAATTTTGGGAGGGGAGGGGAGGGGATCCCGCGTGTTTAGTGGGAGAGGGGTGCTCGGTCCCGCAAGGTAGTGGGAGAGAAGTGGTGGGAAATTTTGGTGGGGTGGGAGGGAATTTTTGGTGGGGTGGGAGGGAAATTTTCACCAGTTTTAAAGGTTTTGAGGCAGAAAAAATTAGGTTTTTTTGTAAACTTTGTAGAAATCATGGTTAAAATCATACCGAGTAGCTCTAGAAAACATCCGTATTGCAAGTTTAGTATTTTTGCTAGTTGGTAGGCCACATTTGATGATGTGACGCAGAGGTCTCCCATTTTTTTGATTTTTTTTGAATTTTTTACGGTGTTTTCAAAAACCGGCCGATTTCATCGCGGCGGCCGTCCGTGGCTAGGGTTTGAGCCATGCCAATCTGTTATCGATTCTGTGATGAAATGCCTACCTGTGAAGCTAAAAAGAATTTTTGGCAAAAATAACGGGCAAGCTATGGAGGACCCACAGTTCAAATTCCAGCCGGTTCTAGCTGAATCGGCCGGAGGTGGTCTGAATTGCCGAGAGTAGCTACGAGGGTCGGAAATGCATGCTTTCTGGCGACCGTCCATAAAATAGGGTCTACTTGGAGATAGACATGGAATGGCGCCGTTTGGGGTGACCCTCCTTGTAGCCGCTTCACGAAAAATGCATGTCTTTAACATTCAAAAAATGAAAAATGGTTTTTCTTGTTAAACAAGTTGGAACCTCGCTTTGGCAACATTGTTTGCCATCACAAGTCGGAGGCATGCGCCAAATTTGGGCATATTATCAGAAACTATTCATCGGATGCGGCCATATCATTGCTAGTTTGACTTGAAAGCCATGAATCTTCGTTCATGGTATGTCGTTTTTGAGAACACTTTTTCAAGAAAACATCTGTATTGCAAGTTTAGTATTTTTGCTAGTTGGCAGGAACATTTGATGATGTGACGCGGAGGTCTCCCATTTTTTTGATATTTTTTGAATTTTTTACGGTGTTTTCAAAAACCGGCCGATTTCGTCGCGGCGGCCGTCCGTGGCTAGGGTTTCAGGCATGTCAATCTGTTGTCCATTCTGTGATGAAATTCCAACTTGTGAAGCTAAAAATCATTTTTGGCAAAAATAACGGGCAAGCTATGGAGGACCCGCAGTTCAAATTATAGCCGGTGCCAGCTGAATCGGCCGAAGATGGTCTGAATTGCCGAGAGTAGCAACGAGGGTCGGAAATGCATGCTTTTTTGCGATCGTCCGTAAAATAGGGTCTACTTTGAGATAGACATGGAATGGCGCCGTTTGGGGTGACCCTCCTTGTAGCCGCTTCACGAAAAACGCATGCCTTTAGCATTCAAAAAATGAAAAATGGTTTTTCTTGGTAAACAAGTTGGAACCTCGCTTTCGCAACATTGTTTGCTATCACAAGACGGAGGCATGCGCCAAATTTAGGCATATTATCAGAAACTATTCATCGGATGCGGCCATATCATTGCTAGTTTGGCTTGAAAACCATGAATCTTCGTTCATGGTAGGTCGTTTTTTAGAACACTTTTTCAAGAAAACATCCGTATTGCAAGTTTAGTATTTTTGCTAGTTGGTAGGCCACATTTGATGATGTGACGCAGAGGTCTCCCATTTTTTGATTTTTTTTGAATTTTTTACGGTATTTTCAAAAACCGGCCGATTTCTTCGCGGCGGCCGTCCGTGGCTAGGGTTTGAGGCATGCCAATCTGTTGTCGACTCTGTGATGAAATGCCTACCTGTGAAGCTAAAAAGCATTTTTGGCAAAAATAACGGGCAAGCTATGGAGGACCCGCAGTTCAAATTCCAGCCGGTTCCAGCTGAATCGGCCGAAGGTGGTCTGAATTGCCGGAGTAGCTACGAGGGTTGGAAATGCATGCTTTCTGGCGACCGTCCGTAAACTAGGGTCTACTTTGAGGTAGACATGGAATGGCGCCGTTTGGGGTGACCCTCCTTGTAGCCGCTTCACCAAAAACGCATGCCTTTAGCATTCAAAAAATGAAAAACGGTTTTTCTTGGTAAACAAGTTGGAACCTCGCTTTCGCAACATTGTTTGCCAGCACAAGACGGAGGCATGCGCAAAATTTGGGCATATTATCAGAAAATATTCATCGGATGCAGCCATATCATTGCTAGTTTGGCTTGAAAGCCATGAATCTTCGTTCATGGAAGGTCGTTTTTGACAACACTTTTTCAAGAAAACATCTGTATTGCAAGTTTAGTATTTTGCTAGTTGGTAGGCCACATTTGATGATGTGACGCAGAGGTCTCCCATTTTTTTGATTTTTTTTGAAATTTTTAT
>NW_025246711.1:0-2485 GCF_018294505.1 Triticum aestivum | reverse complement strand
TTTTTTTTTGTGTATTTAGAGTTTCTTTGTGAGTATTTTTGCTTTAGGTACAAAAAATTACAAACTTTCTGTTAGTGCCCGTAGTTTTCAAATTTGAATAGTTTAAATTTTGAATTATTTGAAATTAGTGTGAATCACTAGTTTGTGAATAACTTAACTTTAAAAATCAGTAAAGGCATGAAAGAATTTGTTTGCACATAAAATTTCTTCGCGTTTCAAATGCCAAAACACATAATTAACTACCCTAACTATTACAGAGATTTCCTTCTGGGTGTGAAACACAGAAGAAAGTGATGATAGTGAAGCCGATCACATCCCAGATCTTTGGGTGTGAAACTTTTTCTTCGCGTGTGTCCCTTTGCGCCGTAACCATGGAAAATCTTCATCATTTAACGGGATGCTCGGGTCAATATTCACTGTGAATGGAGCAATTTCATCAAACTTTTCATAATCTTCTGACTTGTCTGTCTTGTCATCCACTCCCACGATGTTTCTCTTCCCAGAAAGAACTATGTGCCGCTTTGCTTATCGTACGATGCATTCGCTTCATTATCTTTTCTTTTTCTTGGCTTGGTAGACATGTCCTTCACATAGAAAACATGTGCCACATCATTGGCTAGGACGAATGGTTCGTCTGCATACGCAAGATGACGAATGGTTCATCTGCATACGCAAGATTGTTGAGATCAACTGTTGGCATTCCGTACTGCGGGTCTTCCGTTACCCCGCCTCGTGTCATATTGACCCATTTGCACCGAAACAAAGGGACCTTCAAACCACGTCGATAGTCAAATTCCCATATGTCCTGTATATAACCATAATATATTTCCTTTCCCGTCTTGGTTTCTGCATCAAAGCGGACACCACTGTTTTGGTTGGTGCTCTTCTTATCTTGGGCGATCGTGTAAAATGTATTACCATTTATCTCGTACCCTTTGAAAGTCATTATATTCGAAGATGGTAACTGGGACAGCAAGTACAGGTCATCTTCAATAGAGGTGTCATGCATGGTACGTGTCTGCAACCAGCTGGCGAAACTCCTGGTTTGTTCATGTGTAATCCAGTCATCAGACCGCTCCGGGTGTTTGGAGCGTAGCAAATTCTTGTGTTCATCCATATACAGAGCCACCAAGGCGGAATTCTATAGAACTGTGTAGTGTGCTTCAGTGAGAGAATGTCCGTCCATACATATTATTTGTTCCCCTCCTAGCGTGCCTTTTCCATCCAGTCTGCCCTTATGCCGCGATTCAGGAACACTAATCGGCTTAAGGTCAGGAACAAAGTCAATACAAAACTCAATGACCTCCTCATTTTGACGGCCCTTGGAGATGCTTCCTTCTAGCCTAGCACGGTTATGGACATATTTCTTTAAGACTCCCATGAACCTCTCAAAGGGGAACATATTGTGTAGAAATACAGGACCCAAAACGTTAATCTCTTCGCATAGGTGAACTAGGACGTGCGTCATGATGTTGAAGAAGGATGGTGGGAACACCAACTCGAAACTGACAAGACATTGCACCAAATCATTCTCTAACCTTGGTATGATTTTTGGATCGATTACCTTCTGAGAGATTGCATTGAGAAATGCACATAGCTTCACAATGGCTAATCGAACGTTTTCCGGTAGAAGCCCCCTCAATGCAACCGGAAGCAGTTGCGTCATAATCACGTGGCAGTCATGAGACTTTAGGTTCTGGAATTTTTTCTCTGCCATGTTTATTATTCCCATTATATTCGACGAGAAGCCAGACGGTACCTTAATACTGAGCAGGCATTCAAAGAAGATTTCCTTCTCTTCTTTGGTAAGAACGTAGCTTGCATGACCCTGATGTATGCCGTATTTTCCATGCATACGTTGCTGGTCCTCTCGTGCCTCAGGTGTATCTTTTGTCTTCCCATACACGCCCAAGAAGCCAAGCAGGGTCACACAAAGATTGTTCGTCACGTGCATCACGTCGATTGCGGAGCGGACCTCTAGGTCTTTGCAATAGGGCAGGTCCCAAAATATAGATTTCTTCTTCCACATGGGTGCGCGTCTGTCAGCGTCATTCGGAACAGGTTGTCCACCAGGACCCTTTCCAAAGACCACCTTCAAATCCTTGAGCTTATCATGTACATCAGCACCAGTACGGTGGCGAGGCTTCGTCCAGTGATCTGCCTCACCATTGAAATGCTTGCCTTTCTTTCTTACGGGATGCCTGCTCGGAAGAAATCGACGATGTCCCAGGTACACATTCTTCTTACAATTAGCCAAATATATACTGTCGGTATCGTCCAAACAGTGCGTGCATGCGCGGTATCCCTTGTTTGTCTGTCCTGAAAGGTTACTGAGAGCAGGCCAATCATTGATGGTCACGAACAACAACGCCTTTAGGTCAAATTCTTCCCCCATGTGCTCATCCCATGCACGTACACCTGTTCCACTCCACAGTTGTAAGAGTTCTTCAACTAATGGCCTTAGGTACACATCAATGTCGTTGCC
>NW_025246710.1:0-2485 GCF_018294505.1 Triticum aestivum | reverse complement strand
TCCATCAACATCTTCACCAGCACCATCTCCTCTCAGAACCCTAGTTCATCTCTTGTTACTTGTTGCTCGTTACAAATTATCCTATCACAAAACTATCTGTTACCACTTATTTCAGTACTTGCAGAGAATACCTTGCTGAAAACCGCTTATCATTTCCTTCTGCTCCTCGTTGGGTTCGACACTCTTACTTATCGAAAGGACTATGATAGATCCCCTATACTTGTGGGTCATCAGATATCCCAATGGGTATTATCAAGCAGCTAGAAAGGATTGAGAGGCAATGCCTTTGGAAAGGAAATTCGGACAAACCTAGGCAATCACTAGTTGCATGGGACATGGTTTGTAGACCTAAGCAGAATGGTGGTCTTGGAGTGATTAACCTCCATTTACAGAACCAGGCTCTTTTGATCAAGCACCTCCACAAATTCTTTAACAAAGAGGATATTCCTTGGGTGTATTTGATTTGGGATTCTTATTATCATGGTGTTGTGCCACAAGCTACAGTGTTCTGTGGTTCTTTCTGGTGGAAAGATGTGTTCAGACTGGCTGATAATTACAGAGTAGTAGCCACTGTTTCTGTCAACTCTGGTGATTCGGTGTTGTTCTGGTCTGATGGATGGTTTGTGGGTGATTCTGCACGTCCTCTTCGGGATAGACTGCCTCAGTTATTCTCTTATGTTCTTGATGACAAGCTATCTGTGGCAGAATTCCTCTCTACTTCTGAGGTGTCTTCATTGTTTAACCTACCCATTTCCCAAATTGCTGCTGCACAACTGGATTGTTTGCACAGGTGGATTTCTGATTTGCAACATGATCCTTTGGGAAATGATGTTTGGTCTTGGATGGACAAGGGTGTGTACACTGCAAAGAGTTTTTACACTCTCATGCATTCACACTTGCCAAGTATTCCTCCATGTAAATGGCTATGGAAGAGTAAATGTACAATGAAGATCAAATGTTTTGCTTGGCTGTTGTTCTTTGATAGACTGAACACAAAGGATTTATTGGTTCAGCGACACTAGAGGAGCAACGAGGAGGACAACCTCTGTGTCATGTGCCCGGCCAGGACCTATGAGGATAGGATCCACCTGTTCTTCACATGTAATTTCAGTATCAGAGTTTGGAACTATCTGCAAATTGATTGGTCACACCAGGGGGAGATTGGAGACTGGTTGCTTCATGCTCACACTAGCTTTGGGCACCCTTTCTTTTTTGAGGTTTTTCTCGCTGCTGCTTGGTGCATTTGGATCACACGCAATGGGAAGACTTTCAGGCAGATTAGGCCCTCTTTTAGCTCTTGGAGATGTCTGTTTATTCATGACATCTCCCTGTTGGTGCATAGGGTTAAGGATAGCATCAAGCCAAAACTTCTTGGTTGGATTCAGAGCCTTCCATAGGCCTCTCTGTATATTTGTATATAGGTGAGTTCTTTAGATGTTTCTTAGGTAAGTTTTGATGCTTTGTAAATATTTGTAACTCTTTCTTTGTACTGTGTGAGATGAATAAAGGACTGTGGGGCTATTGCCTCACAGTAGATAGTTAAAAAAAAGTGCTCCTGCCCAGGTTCCGCCTCGAGACGATGGCGCTTCGTCCCGAAAGTCTTCCTTTGATATTTTTTTCTAGGGAAAATGGCAGCATATAGGAGAATATGGGCCTGGAAGGCCTGCCAGGGGCCCCACAAGCTCGGGGCCGCGCCCATGGGGGTAGGGCGCGCCCCCAGGCTTGTGGCTACCTGGTAGGTCCCCTTTTAGTAGTTCCTTCGCCGGTATTTTTATATATTCTAAAAATAATCTCTATATATTTTTAGGTCATTTGGAGTTGTGCAGAATAGCTATCTCTGTTGCACCCCTTTCCAGTCCAGAATTCCAGTTGCCTACAATCTCGCTCTTCATGTGAAACTTGCAAAATAAGAGAGAAAAGGCATAAGAATTGTATCATAAGGTGAAATAATAGTCCAAAATGCAATAAATATCAATAGGAAAACATCATGCAAAATGGACGTATCACCAAGCATTGCCCACTCTCACATCGAGACTAGGTGCATCCTTCACTCCTACATCCAAATAAAGTGGGAGAACATTCTCTTGTTCTCCTACACATAAAACACCTATCTCCTCAAAACAGCCACCATACCTACCTATTATGGCATTTCCATAGGCATTCCGAGATATATTGCAATTTAACTTCCATTGTTACTTTACATGACTTATGTTTTCATTGTCATATAGCATTGCATGATATTTTCATGGCTTGTCCATTTTTTTGATATCTTTGTTATGCTATATCATTGCACATACTGGTACACAGCCAAAGGCATTCATTTTGTAGTCATTATTTTTTTGCAGTTATGAGTAAATAAAAGTGTGGTGTCATCTAGAGTGTACCTCTAACTGTGAGGATAAAAAATATAGGCCAAAAAGAGCCCATAAAAAAGAGGCCAAAAAAGCCCAACAAAGAAGAGAGAGAATAAAGAGAGAGGGCGCAC
>NW_025246709.1:0-2485 GCF_018294505.1 Triticum aestivum | reverse complement strand
GAGCTCGACGGCATCACGGTAACTAAGCCTCTCGGCCGATGACTTCATCTCCTTGCCTTTGACTGGGCATCCCTGACGCCCTACATGTTTTCGCAGGGCGCCACCGATGTTCCTTGCACTCTCCTGCACTTCGTGGGCGGCGAGTTGGTCGATGTCGCCAAGGGCAGAATCGTTCAACCGGGCAAACGCGTGTTCCACGGTAATCCGATGCCACCCACCTTCTATAGGGTTGAACTGGTTCGGGTACTGCCAGGCTGCGACGAGTTGTTACCTCCGATTCGACCCGCTGGGGCCGACGAAGATGATGTGATGACCCTCAGCGCCTATGTAAGCTGGCCACTGCTTTGGCCGAAGAGCCAGATTCGTCTGGGGGCGGGGGACACCACCCCACATACAAGACCGCCAGTCGTGCCAGCGCCAAGCCATGGCAAGAACGCCGCAACGCTACCAGACCTGCCGGACATCCCTATGGCACAGGATCCGAACATGCATATGGCACAGGATCCGGACGACGACGACAACGACGACGGTACATTTACCAACGTCGATAAGTACTTTGCCGAACATGGGTACGGTGACGAGTTCTGCGGGCCTCCTTCTCAAGAACCCAACCCTCAAAAAGACGACCGCGATCTAGCTGGTACGGCGGAGAAACCCAATTGCAACAGGCGTCGTCTGGCGTTCAGTTCTCAGGAGACGCCTCCAGCTGCCGCCTTCACCGAGCCTCAGATAGCTGAGGTGCCAAATATTATCATCCCCAACACGCTCAAGAAGGCCGTCTGTGAGCAGAACTCGATCCCATTACAGCAGATCAAGAAGAAGGGACGGAAACGAAAGACTAACAAGGGCGCCAGTGCGAGCCAACCGGCACCGAGTACAATCCGTGCTCAGGACGGACCACCTTCACCTAAGGATATCTCGAGGAGGGTGCATGTGGCGGGCAGGCCGATGCTATCGACAAATATGCTCAATGCTGCAACCGGTGCTATGCGGAGTCTGCATGACAGTGTTCTTTCTTTGGAGAAGCGGCGTCTCAGAGAGAATGATGTGGCATACCCGGTTTTCGTGGCCAAGGTGCCAGAGGGCAAGGGCTTTGTGGATACCGCCGTCGGGGGTACGATCGTCCTGCGATTTGATGACATCTTTGCTATGCTTAACCTTCATCCGCTGCACTACACCTTCGTTCGGCTGTTTTCGCTGAGTATGGAGATGCGGATCATTAGAGACAAGACCCCGGACATTGTGATAGTCGACCCCTTCTACATGCGTGCCAAGATCTTGGGCAGCGCTGGGGACCGGCAAGTCGCGAGTTCACACCTCGAAGGCATCATTCTGCCAAACCCAGATAAGGATAACTTCCTCGTGCCTTACTTTCCCGAGTAAGTCATCTCCTAACCGCCCCGTAACATATGATTTCTTAGATTTCGATCGTTCTTTTTTTTCTAACATTCCGTGTTCTGTGCAGTGACACACATTGCACACTCATCCTCTTAAGCCCGAAATATTCCATGGACACGTATCTCGACCCGGACCGTGACTCCAAGATAGACTACACAAATATCAAGAAACTTCTTGATGATGCTCTCCCCGGCTACGCCGCATCTGGAGGCACCTTTAAGAGGCCAGTTCGTAGGTACGGCAGGCACGTGTTCACCCACAATACGACGTTCCCCTGCGTCAAGCAGCCGCCTGGCGGTCAGAAGGATGCCTACTACGCCCTCCATCACATGCGGGCGATCGTGCGGGACCATAATCACCTTCTGCTACCAAATAATCTCAAAGATTGGGCCGCAAGCTTGGGGGCAATCCAGGACGCGGACATCCGACAAGAATTCTTTCGCATCCAGTCGGAGTTTGCAGAAATCATCCATCAAGATGTCCTTCGTACCTCGGGGCAGTTCTACCTCAAATTTCAACCGTCCAACAGCGAGATAGACACAACGCTACAAATGCAGGCTGACAACGCCCGCGACTTCATGACCGTCACGACAGACGGCGGCTTCATCCACGCTCCGGTCCCATGAGTCGAGTCGAAAGTTGTGATGCTATGTGTAGTTCTGAAACATTCATTAGCTCATGTTGTAATTAAACTGTAGTGAACTTGTATGTCTCTTTGGTTTGGACAGTCGTTCAACTTAGATGTAATCGATGCTATTTGTTAGTAGGACCATGAATCGTGCTATTAATGTCTTGCTTTTCTCTTCCGATCCTTTTGTTGCATACTTATATATTGCTTATGTATTGTCTGTTGTTTGGCTAGTGCATAGAGATGCCGTCGTATGTCGTGTACAAGGGTAAGGTTCCCGGAGTCTACGACGACTGGGAGGAGTGTCGGAGACAGGTTCACCGTTTCAGCGGTAACAGTTACAAAGGGTACACCACTAGGGCGGAGGCGGAATCTAGATACGCGCGCTATCTAGCGGGAGAGAGGAGGGAGCGTTGGAGGAACCGGATGAAGACCAGTTTCATCGCGATGATGCTCATC
>NW_025246708.1:0-2485 GCF_018294505.1 Triticum aestivum | reverse complement strand
AACCCTATCTCTTGTTTCCCCACACATACGGACTCTAAAAATAGCCTATACTTATGTATTTCGAAATTACATGGGCCTGGCCCAATAATAAGGTGACGCAGCACCTAAAATAGCCTCGGGACGAAATTTAGGAAGTGGCATCTTGTATATTTCGTCCAAGGCTTCATGCACCCATTATGGTGGCTTCAAAGTCCTGAAATCATCACTTGTAACTCCGTTCTTGTTCCCCTTGCGCATGCCATCATCTCCATGCTTGTTCTTGCTCCAATGTTCATCCTTCTCCAAGCTAGGCCCTTCATTTGTAAGCAAAACAAATGTATCCAATTTAGGCAGCATCATATTCTCATGAACATTAGAATCATTACCAAGAAACGAAAGTACCTGGTAATTTAGTTGGCGTGCACGAGCTCTAGTAACTGGTCCGGTATGTATAGCAGTAGGGGCTGTGGGTGTAACAATTGTATTGATGTCCTCATCAGTCTCATCGGCTTGTGATCCTACCATGGTTAGCAGCAAATAGAAACACATAAGAATATGATCCTACAGACTACTAAGAAGTGGTGGTGGTGTATAACAAACCCGTCAAGCAAACCTCAAATTCTTACCAGTTCTTACCCAGCAGCAGGTGGTGATCGGCAACCGTTGTAGTCAAAACTCTCAAAGCTTGGATAGAGCGATTACCAGGGAGAGTCAAACGCACGACGTAGATGTATGTGGAGCTGGGAAGGCTTATAATATGGTAGCAAAAAGGGTCAGCAATAATCAATTTAGAGATGCAAAGTTGAATAAACGCTCAACGACGGTACGGTGCTGGTCCTAGGCTAGACCGTGCTAGAGACGCGAGCCTAGAACACTAACAAAATCACGGCGCTGCACGTAAACAAGGGAAAAGCACACTCTGGAATTTTTTTTCGCTGCTCTTTTTTTTTGCGAAAAATCACTATAATGGCGAGTGTCTCAAAACTCTTCCCAGGTCAAACTGACAGGATGGGCACGAAATTTTTTCGACCAAATTTTTTTTTTCGACTGCCTGGACCCAAAAACTGGAAATGGGTCAAAAAAAACTTTCTATAACGGTGACTGTCTCAATACGCTTAGAAACACCTAAAATTAGGATAGCCAGAATTTTTTTTGTCAAGTGCGTTTTCTGAAAATTTTGGGCCTAAACGGAGGATGGTTTCCGGACTCTTTTTTTTCCGAAACCTACTCCGGCAAGGAAACACGAATCGGAAACTAGATGGATCTCGAAAACAAACCTAATATGACAAGAACTCGGATTGGTGGTGGATATATGGCGGTAGATGGCAGCGGTGGTGGTATATGACAGCGATGGTGGTATATGGATACGGATTCGAAGCGGTGGCGGATAAGCGGTGATGGTAGATGGCAGGGGCGATGATGATGGTGCGGCGGCGGCGTGACAACTTATGACCAGAACTCGAAACTCTAAAAGACTAGACTGTAAGACCAACAACTAGACACGATGATGCAACCGCAAATTCAACAAAGCAAAACCCTAAAAAGATTATGCAAAGGCTCAGATTAGTTCGGATATGATGAACTAACCCTAATTTTTTTTGGCTTTTTCATGGACTGTAGGTATGAAAAACAGACTCGATCTAAACTACAAAAAACTGTAAAATCTCACCGAGCAACCTGGAAATCTGATACCACTTGATAGAGGCGGGGTGTCCCGTCTTTCGATGAGATGATGGATATCGCTTTGGTGGAAGTCGACTTTGACGATCCGACTACGAACGTGCGAGGACGTCGCGCCTTAGCAATCGCTAAACCAACTCCGAGAGGTTATCGAACACGCCGGAGCACAATCAACCTGACCACGAGGGTCTGTTTCCTGCGAGCAAATGAAGAACAAGCAAGAAACTGAGCTTGCAATCTAGATATTGCGAATATAAGATGAAAGCTTTATTGATCAAGGTGGGGTTCTGTGACACCTTTGTCTGGTCGTTGAACACAAACGAAGGACGCGAAGTTGCAGCTATGGCGAACTTTTAATCTAAACAAAACCCAAAGTCTAAACGATGCCCTAAGGGCTGTATATATGGAGGAAGAGGGGGGAATTTCGTGGCCCTTGGTGGAGGGGTCCAAAATCAACCCTATCTCTTGTTTCCCCACACATACGGACTCTAAAAATAGCCTATACTTATGTATTTCGAAATTACATGGGCCTGGCCCAATAATAAGGTGACGCAGCACCTATAATAACCTCGGGACGAAATTTATGAAGTGGCATCTTGTATATTTCGTCCAAGGCTTCATGCGCCCATTATGGTGGCTTCAAAGTCCTGAAATCATCACTTGTAACTCCGTTCTTGTTCCCCTTGCGCATGCCATCATCTCCATGCTTGTTCTTGCTCCAATGTTCATCCTTCTCCAAGCTAGGCCCTTTATTTGTAAGCAACACAAATGTATCCAATTTAGGCAGCATCATATTCTCATGAACATTAGAATCATTACCAAGAAA
>NW_025246707.1:0-2486 GCF_018294505.1 Triticum aestivum | reverse complement strand
CATAAGCTTTCTGTGGAGGTTATCTCGTTCCACGCGTACTTCCAGAATGATGAATGCATCATCGTCCGGACTGTGTTCTTGTCCTGGGGCGGTTTGATGGACTCGTCCCTCTGGATCATTGTGATCGGACGTCTGCTCCGAACTCAGTTCGGTGTGACATGGCTCATCCTGCTCCATCGCTGGGTCCATGTGGTCGTTATTGCCTTCGGAGTTTGCTGGTATGTCGATCCTTCTTGCACTCTTGTCGCTATTTTTACTATTACTGGACTTTGAGCGGCGTCTGCGCCGCCATTTTGGCTTTTGCTCGGGGGTTTTATCTTCCAGATTGCCGCCGTCGTCCTCCTTGGGCGTATCCACCATGTATATATCGTGTGACGAGGTGGCCGTCCATCGCCCTGCGAGCGGTGGCTCCTATACTTCTCCTGCATCATCGTCCATACCGTCGATGTCTTCGGACTCGAAGTCAAGCACGTCGGTTAAATCATCGACCGTGGCAATGAAGTGGGTGGTGGGTGGGCAGCGAATTCCTTCGTCGCCTGCTTCCCACTCAAGCTGGACATAATTCGGCCCAGAGCCTCCTGACAAAGATAGAGACTTTAATGAGTTCAGCATGTCACCAAAGGGCGAGTGCTGGAGGATGTCCGCAGCGGTAAACTCCATTACCGGAGCCCAACCTAGCTCGGCTGGCTCGAGGGTGTGCGGACCGGAACCAACAACCGGATACGAGTCCAGGGGCCCGGGGTTACAGGCCTCCACAGAGGTGGGACTCTGCAGCGACGACACAGAGGAACTCTCAATGAAAGCACCAATGTCGGTGTCAAAACCGGCAGATCTCGGGTAGGGGGTCCCGATCTATGCGTCTAGGCTGATGGTACAGGAAGCGAGGGACACAACGTTTACCTAGGTTCGGGCCCTCTCGATGGAGGTAAAACCCTACTTCCTGCTTGATTAATATTGAAGATATGGGTAGTACAAGAGTAGATCTACCACAAGATCGTAGAGGCTAAACCCTAAGAGCTAGCCTATGATGGTATGGTTGTAATTGTGATCGTCCTTCTAAGGACCAACCTCTCTGGTTTATATAGACACCGGAGAGGGCTAGGGTTTACACGGAGTCGGTTACAAGGAAGGAAACACAATATCCGGATCGCCAAGCTTGCCTTCCACGCAAAGGAGAGTCCCATCCGGACACGGGCCGAAGACTTGATTCTTTTATCTTCACGCTTCAATAGTCCGGACGATGTATACAGTCCGGCTGTCCGGATACCCCCTAATCCAGGACTCCCTCAGTGCCCACTTCAATTCCTCCTCACGAAGCAGTTCTTTCAGTCTTAATTCCGCCTCCACTTTAGTTTCCAGCTCTCTAGTATCTAAAATGGAGGACTCAGCTTTTAAATCTAGGGATTGAATAAGTAAAAGGAGCCTTTCCTTCTCAGCCTTATATATCCCACTCAGGTGTTTGGCCCAACCCCGTAAGAACTGCCTTAAATGCCTAATCTGATTCTACCATCTCTCAACATTCATTCTCCCTCCTGAATCTTTAGCCCATTCTCTTGCTTTTAGATCCAGGAACCCTTCTCTTTCAAACCACGTTGATTCGAAAGAAAACGTACTCCTGTTCCCCACATGCATTGCCTCTCTGAGTCCACCAACAACGGGGTATGATTGGAGATCGCGCGAGAGAGCGCATGGACCGTCACTAGGGGAAACTTCTGCTCCCATTCGACGCTCGCTAGGACCCGGTCCAGCTTCTCAAACGTCGGTATTGGTAATGTATTGGCCCATGTGAACTTTCTACCAGAAAGCTCAATCTCTCAAAGGTCTAAACTTTAAATAATTGTATTAAACATAAACGACCATCTGTCGTCTAATTTATCATTGTTTTTTTCCTACCATCTATGGATAATGTTAAAATCACCCCCAATCGGGATTGGGAGCTGCTCGTTGCCGCAAATACGAACTAAATGCGCCAAAAAGTCTGGTTTGAGTTCAGGCTGCGTGACACCATACACCGCCACCAAAGCCCAATTAAACCCATCGGCCTTCGACCAAACCTGAAACTTAACCGCAAAATCTCCCATTACAACATTCTGAACTTCCAACGAATCACATTTAACCCCAAGTAAAATCCCACCGGACCTTCCTCTTGGAGGTAGGCAATGCCAATCAAAATCAACCCCTCCCGAAGAGTACTAAGAAACTGGGGGGTGGGGGTGAATTTGTCCCTTCCAGTTTCGGACAATAAAATCCAATTTGTGTTATATAGACGCGTCTGCTAGAAACCTTCTTTTAGCCAAGTCCTTAAGACCTCTGCTATTCCAAAAAATTCTTTCATATTTCATCATGAAATTTTTAGTAGTTCGGATCCTAGCACTTCTACGCACGGCCGAAGCCGGATAAATTATTTGATTCGACTTGCGTTTAGGCTTGTTTTTGTCCTCTATCCGGTCCTCACAACCGAGCTCAGTGGACGTAGCCACCTGAGA
>NW_025246706.1:0-2486 GCF_018294505.1 Triticum aestivum | reverse complement strand
ACTGCTACTACTACTGCTACTGCTACTGCTACTGCTGCTACTGCTACTACTGCTACTGCTGCTACTGCTACTTCTACTACTGCTACTACTGCTACTACTGCTGCTCCTGCTGCTACTACTGCTACTACTGCTGCTGCTGCTGCTACTACTACTACTCCTACTACTGCTGCTCCTACTACTCCTACTGCTACTGCTATTGCTACTGCTGCTACTGCTGCTACTGCTACTACTGCTACTACTGCTACTACTGCTACTGCTACTTCTACTAGACATCTTTGGCGCGCCAGGTAGGGTGCGCAATTGTGAGAATCTGGTCTGGCAGTTGACCTAGCTGTTCTTCATTGTCACGGCTCCTACGGAGAAGGCGGCCAAGAAGGCGGCGATGCCCGTTGACACGAAGGATGCCGAGGCAGGGACAAGAGAGCTAAGTCATGCTGAATTTTAAGTTTTTCTCCTTAAATATAAGGTTATTGTCCTCGACGGTTTGGCCTATGTATGGAGAGCATGTACGCAGAGGGGCCCTCCTACGATCGGCAACGCCCTTGTCCGGTTTCGAGTCTGCTCAACAGTTCAGGCGGTCGCGTCGAGAGCGGCAGGGTAACCTTTCGCCATCGGCAACGGTTTTGGTTCTGACTCGAGTCAAGCTCGACAGATCGAGCGGCTGCGCCAAGGGCGGAAAGGTGCTTTTCCCGGCAACAAGCACACCCGACAGGCTAATGAGGATCCATCCTCAAAGCGCCGCCCTGGGTTTTCGTGCCGGCAAGCTTACCCAGTTGACGTAGGGCGGACATACAAAGGAAAATCGAACAGGAAAATAATATGCATAGTTTCAGGAGCATCGCAGAGTTATATTACACAAGCTGTGGCCGCGGTTCTAACTAAAGATAGCATTGTCTTGGTCATGAACCTGCAACAGCGACGGAGAACGAGATGCCTAGTCCCGGCGCTGGCCCTCCACCCTCTTGATTTTGTCGATGCGGCTGAGGATGGGCTGGATATGCTCATTGACCGCCGCGATGTCGGCATCCTCCGGCAAGCTCTTCAGCATAGCTCTGAAGTCGAGGTCTGGGTGCTAGTGCGCAATCTTGGTGAGCACCCTGGTCATGGTCCCCCGGCAGAGTATCCTGGATTCCTCGGCCAAGGAGGCCGCCCGGTTGGAGTGAAGCCGCTTCAGAGCACCGACGACCTTCTCAAACTATATGGTCAGGTTAGCATTGGGGCTCAGGCTCGCTTCTGGGGTGTACACCATCTCCAGCATCCCCATGATGGCCAGCTGATCGGCGGCCGAGTTTGCAATGGCAGCAAAGCGCCCGAGCCAGCGTTTCTCGACCGCCTTGTGGTCCTTGAGGTTGGCGGTCTCGTTCATCAGCAGCTGCTTCTCCGTCTCCAGCTCCTTGGTCAGGATCCCATCTCGGGTTCTGGCCTCCGACAGCGTCTCCTCGAGCTCTCCCGGCTTCAGCTTGAGGTCTTTGATGGAGGTGTTGGCCTTGGAGAGCTCTCCAGAGTTGCTGATGACCTCGCCTTGCGCCACCGTCACAGCGCCGTTGAGCGTATGCTTCTCCTGGGCCAGCTTTAGAGCTTGCTCCTCCAGCTCCTTCACCTTGCCGGCGTGGGCCTGAGCCTGGGCGTTGAGTGCCTCCTGATGCCTCCGCTCCAGCTCTTGGGTCCGCTGCAGGACGAGCTTGTCCACCTCTTCGTCCTTGCCGCAGAACGTGGCGGCAAGCCTCTCCTCACGCTCAGCAAGGTCCTCCTCCTGGGTCTTCAGTGCGGCCTCGTGTTGGGACCGGACGGCTTCCGCTTCGTCGGCCAACTTCTTCGCCGTCTCCTGGGACTTCTTGATGTTGGCCAGCTTCAGGGCGAGCTCCACCTCACGGTTGGCCAGCTCACCCTGGGCAGCCTTCAGTTCGTCCTGGGCCTAGCGGAACCAGTCCTGCGCCTCGACGACACGCCCCCCAAAGTCCTCCTCCATCTTCTCCACCACTGTCATCCTGGACTTGGCCTTGTCTAGGCGAGCGCGGTGGAGCGTCTGGAGCTTCCGAAAGCTGGTGCCCATGGCTTGGAGCAGCTGCTCCTCCTGGGAGCCGGTGCCACCAACGCCCGGCTGATCAACAACCTCGAGGCCGGCGGTGGCAAGCGCCTCCTCATCGAACACCTATCCCTCAAAGGTAGCCCTGGTGCTAGACGTGCCAAGGAGATGGACGAAGAGGTCATCGCTGACCCTCAAGTACCTGCCGGAGCCAGAGGCAGCGGAGGAGGAGGGCAGGTCGTCAAACACCCCCTCCTCGGCAGTGGCCTTGCCGGCTCCCTCGGCAGGCCCCTTGCAGGGCTCTTTGGCGGGCCCCTTTGCGGCATCCTCGGCGGCGCCCCTGCTACTGCTACTGCTGCTGCTGCTGCTGCTACTGCTGCTGCTACTGCTACTGCTGCTGCTACTACTACTACTACTACTACTACTACTACTACTACTACTACTACTACTACTACTACTA
>NW_025246705.1:0-2486 GCF_018294505.1 Triticum aestivum | reverse complement strand
TCCACTAAGGATAATTTTGACCGCTGTCCAGTGATCTACTCCTAGATCACTATCGTACTCCCTTGCCAAACTCAATGGTAGGGCATACAATAGATCTGGTATACAGCATGGCATACTTTATAGAACCTATGACTGAGGCATAGGGAATGCCTTTCATTCTCTTTCTATCTTCTGTCGTGGTCGGGCTTTGAGTCTTACTCAACTTCACACCTTGTAACACGGGCAAGAAACCTTTTCTTTGACTGTTCCATTTTGAACTACTTCAAAATCTTGTCAAGGTATGTACTCATTGAAAAAACTTATCAAGTGTCTTGATCTGTCTCTATAGATCTTGATACTCAACATGTAAGCAGCTTCACCGAGGTCTTTCTTTGAAAAACTCCTTTCAAACACTCCTTTATGCTTTGCAGAATAATTCTACATTATTTCCGATCAACAATATGTCATTCACATATACTTATCAGAAATGTTGTAGTGCTCCCACTCACTTTCCTATAAATACAGGCTTCACCGCAAGTCTGTATAAAACTATATGCTTTGATCAACTTATCAAAGCGTATATTCCAACTCCGAGATTCTTGCACCAGTCCATAGATGGATCGCTGGAGCTTGCATATTTAGTTAACACCTTTTAGGATCGACAAAACCTTCTAGTTGCATCGTATACAACTCTTCTTTAGTAAATCCATTAAGGAATGTAGTTTTGTTTATCCATTTGCCAGATTTCATAAAATGCGGCAATTGCTAACATGATTCGGACAGACTTAAGCATAGATACGAGTGAGAAAATCTCATCGTAGTCAACACCTTGAACTTGTCGAAAACCTTTTGCGACAATTCTAGCTTTGTAGATAGTAACACTACTATCAGCGTCCGTCTTCCTCTTGAAGATCCATTTATTTTCTATGGCTTGCCGATCATTGGGCAAGTCAACCAAAGTCCATACTTTGTTCTCATACATGGATCATATCTCAGATTTCATGGCCTCAAACCATTTCGCGGAATCTGGGCTCATCATCGCTTCCTCATAGTTCGCAAGTTCGTCATGGTCTAGTAACATGACTTCCAGAACAGGATTACCGTACCACTCCGGTGCGAATCTCACTCTGGTTTACCTACGAGATTTGGTAGTAACTTGATCTGAAGTTACATGATCATCATCATTAGATTCCTCACTAATTGGTGTAGTAGTCACAGGAATAGATTTCTGTGATGAACTACTTTCCAATAAGGGAGCAGGTATGGTTACCTCATCAAGTTCTACTTTCCTCCCACTCACTTCTTTCGTGAGAAACTCCTTCTCTAGAAAAACTCCGAATTTAGCAACAAAAGTCTTGCCTTCGGATTTGTGATAGAAGGTGTACCCAACAGTCTCCTTTGGGTATCCTATGAAGACATATTTCTCCGATTTGGGTTTGAGCTTATTAGGATGAAACTTTTTCATATAAGCATCACAACCCCAAACTTTAAGAAACGACAACTTTGGTTTCTTGCCAAACCACAGTTCAGATTGTGTCGTCTCAACGGACTTAGATGGTGCCCTATTTAACGTGAATGCAGCTGTCTCTAATGCATAACCCCAAAATGATAGTGGTAGATCGGTAAGAGACATCATAGATCGCACGATATCTAATAAAGTATGGTTATGACGTTCGGACACACCATTACATTGTGGTGTTCCAGGTGGCGTGAGTAGTGAAACTATTTCACATTGTTTTTAACTGAAGGCCAAACTCGTAACTCAAATACTCTTCTCTATGATCAGATCGTAGAAACTTTATTTTCTTCTTACGATGATTTTTCACTTCACTCTGAAATTCTTTGAACTTTTCAAATGTTTCAGACTTATGTATCATCAAGTAGATATACTCATATCTGCTCAAATCATCTGTGAAGATCAGAAAATAATGATACTTGTCGCGAGCCTCAATATTCATCGGACCACATACATCAGTATGTATGATTTCCAACAAATTTGTTGCTCGCTCCATTGTTCCGAAGAACGGAGTCTTAGTCATCTTGCCCATGAGGCATGGTTCGCAAGCATCAACTGATTCATAATCAAGTGATTCCAAAATCCCATCAGCATGGAGTTTCTTCATGCGCTTTACACCAATATGACCTAAACGGCAGTGCTACAAATAAGTTGCACTATCATTATTAACTTTGCATCTTTTGGTATCAATATTATGATTATGTGTATCACTATGATCGAGATCCAACGAACTATTTTCATTGGGTGTGTAACCATATAAGGTTTTATTCATGTAAATAGAACAACAATTTATTCTCTTACTTAAATGAATAACCATATTACAATAAACATGATCAAATCATATTCATGCTTAACGCAAACACCAAATAACACTTATTCAGGTTCAACACTAATCCCAAAAGTATAGGGAGTGTGCGATGATGATCATATCAATCTTGGAACCACTTCCAACACACATCGTCACTTCACCCTTAACTAGTCTCTGTTTATT
>NW_025246704.1:0-2486 GCF_018294505.1 Triticum aestivum | reverse complement strand
CCAATGCCCCCCTATAGTCCTAGTTGGTGCCACCAACCGGGACCAAAGGCCACTTTTCGGCAGCCCAAAGGGCGGGAAGTGGCGGCCTTTGGTCCCGGTTGGTGGCACCAACCGGGACTATAGGGGGGCATTGGTCCCGGTTGGCGCCACGAACCGGGACCAATGACCTTGCGCTGGCGCGGTGGTGGGAGTTTAGTCCCACCTCGCTAGTTGAGAGCGACCGGCACCTGTTTATAAGCTTCGCTGCCTCTTCCCTCTCGAACTCCTCTGAAATGCAGGCTTATGGGCCTAATTGGACACTGCAATGCCTGTGGGCCTACTGGGCCTGCTGCGGGACTAAATCCTGGCCCATGGTTGGGTTTCTAGTCGTATTCAGGCCGTGCTGGTCCAGTAGGTGGCATTTTTTTCTTTTTTCTATTTATTTTTTCGTTTCTACTTAGAACTAAATACTTATAGTTTTTAGTGATTTCTTTTTTCTGTTAGGTCACAAAAATAATAAACTTTCTCTTAGTGCCATTACCTTTAAAATTTGAATAGTTTAAATTTGAATTTTTTAAAATTTGTGTGAATCACTAGTTTATGAATCACTAGTTTACTAAATTTGTGTGAAAACACTTTGTAGAATAGTTAAAATTGATTTTTGAGTCAATCTTTTTCCTGCTATTTAATTGTAGGTGGTACTTTTTTTTGTTTTGTAGTGATTTCTTTTTTATTTTAGGTCACAAAATTTGTTTATGAATAGTTAAAATTTGAATAGTTTAAATTTGAATTTTTTAAGATTTGTGTGAATCACTAGTTTATGAATAACTTTACTCAATTTGGTAATTTTAGTTAGTCATAACAAATATTATAGGCATTTTTTTTCTTTTTTGCTATTTATTTTTTCATTTCTACTTAGAACTAAATACTTATAGTTTTTTAGTAATTTCTTTTTTCTTTTAGGTCACAAAAAATAAAAACTTCTCTGTTAGTGAACACAGATGCACTTATAGAGAAAATTAAGCATAAATTCATAATTAATTTCTATTTATGAATTTAGGTCCAATTTCCTCTATAGGTGCATCTATTTTCACTTTGAGAGGATCTCAACAACGCAGAGAGGGACGGGCTTATAAACAGGTATGGGCGCCCTTCGGTTGGCAAGGTGGGAGTAAACTCTGGGCCAACCCTTTAGTCCCGGTTCGTGGCTTGAACCGGGACTAAAGGGGAGCCTTTGGTCCCGGTTCGTGGCATGAACCGGGACCAATGGTGGTGGGCCAGGAGCCAGGCCAATTGGTCCCGGTTCGTCCCACAAACCGGGACCAAAAGGTCCAGATGAACCGGGACCAATGGCCCACGTGGCCCGGCCGGCCCCCTGAACTCACGAACCGGGTCCAATGCCCCCATTGGTCCCGGTTCTAGATTGAACCGGGACTAATGGGCTGACCCGGCCTGGACCATTGCCCCCTTTTCTACTAGTGTAAAGGGACTCTTTTGCAAAATCGCCAACGACGTACGACCAGAAGCAGGTCGTTGGTTTATTAGTAGGTAGAGATTTATCTTAAATGGGAAAGGACATGTAGTCACTGCCAAGTGGTCAGAAGAGGACATGTTCTAGATAGCTTATAGGGGAAGATGAAAGTCAAGGGACATAAACAGTGATGTAGACATTGCTGAAATATTAGGACAGCACTAGCGATAGGCACAAGGAAATCACGAAAGACTAGAAACATATAGAAGAAGCATAGCAGGCTACTGCTACTGCTTGCCAAGCAAACTAAGACCAAAGACCAAGAGGTACATCATTAAATAATGCTGGTCATGACTCTGCATGCTGTGGTCATTTCTCCGCACGCACACCAAAAGGGACTTCCAACGAAGCAGCTAGTCAAGTTGAGAGATACCCATGTACGTAGTCGCAACGGAAAATAAAAAATGTGCCAGCCGATAATAGCACGCCATCTCAGCCCTAATCTTGACCCTGGGCAATTCAGTGCAGACTTTGCTGACCAAGATAAGGCTGAGCAATTGGACTATTACTACACAGAAAATCAAACTTGCTGACCAAGAAGGTCCACGTTCTCCTATTAAGTGCTAGCGAAACTAGGTGTGAAGTCTAACTTATTTCAACGAAATGAAGGTGACGGGGCATAAACAGCGATTTAGACATTGTTGGAATATTAGCATAGCACTAGCCGCATGCTGGAATATTAGACCAACACTGGCAGGACGCACACGGCTGGAAAGCATACATCACGAAGTAAGCAAGTATATAGGGGATAGCCAGATGCTAACCAGGCAGCACCCAAACTAAGAGTAGCATGGCAATGAGGGCCATCGCCATGAGCTTATGCTCATTTCTAGCCATCCTGATGATCGTCACAGCAACCGCTAGCGACGAGGCCACGCTACATGCTTTCAAAGCGCAGGTCAGCCATGGCAGCTCGCTGGCTTCCTGGAACTGCAGCACAGGCTTGTGCAGCTGGGAAGGCGTGACGTGCAGCCAC
>NW_025246703.1:0-2486 GCF_018294505.1 Triticum aestivum | reverse complement strand
AAGAGTTTCGGGGTTTATCGGTAACGTACCGGGACCACCGGGAGGGTCCCGGGGGTCCACCAAGTGGGGCCACCAACCCCGGAGGCTTGCGTGGGCTAAGGGTGGTGAGGGACCAGCCCCTAAGTGGGCTGGTGCGCCTCCCACAAGGCCCAAGGGGCATCTAGGAGGAAAAAGGAGGAAACCCTAGGCTTAGATGGGCCTAAGGCCCACCCTAGGGGGGCGCCTCCCTCTCTCCCCCTCTTGGCCGCCCCTTGTTTCCCATCTAGGGCTGCCGCCCCCCTAGGGGTGGGAACCCTAGAGGGGGCGCACCCTCCTCCCTCTCCCCTATATATAGTGAGGCATAGGGCTGCCCATAACACGCGATCTGATCTCTGCCTCTTGGTGCAGCCCTCCCTCTCTATTCCTCCTCTTCTGCGGTGCTTGGCGAAGCCCTGCAGGATTGCCACGCTCCTCCATCACCACCACACCGTTGTGCTGCTGCTGGATGGAGTCTTCCTCAACCTCTCCCTCTCTCCTTGCTGGATCAAGGTGTGGGAGACGTCACCGGGCTGTACGTGTGTTGAACACAGATGTGCCGTCCGTTCGGCACTTGGATCATCGGTGATTTGGAGCACGACGAGTACGACTCCATCAACCCCGTTCACTTGAACGCTTCCGCTTAGCGATCTACAAGGGTATGTAGATGCACTCTCCTTCCCCTCGTTGGTCTCTCCATAGATAGATCTTGGTGACACGTAGGAAAATTTTGAATTTCTGCTACGTTCCCAACAGTGGCATCATGAGCTAGGTCTATTGCGTAGTTACTATGCACGAGTAGAACACAAAGTAGTTGTGGGCGTTGATTTTGTTCAATATGCTTACCGTTACTAGTCCAAACTTGATTCGGCGGCATCGTGGGATGAAGCGGCCCGGACCGGCCTTACACGTACTCTTACGTGAGACTGGTTCCACCGACTGACATGCACTAGTTGCATAAGTTGGCTAGCGGGTGCCTGTCTCTCCCACTTTAGTCGGATCGGATTCAATGAACAGGGTCCTTATGAATGGTAAATAGCAATTGGCATATCACATTGTGGTCTTTGCGTAGGTAAGAAACGTTCTTGCTAGAAACCCATAGCAGCCACGTAAAACATGCAAACAACAATTAGAGGACGTCTAACTTGTTTTTGCAGGGTATGCTATGTGATGTGATATGGCCAAAAGGATGTGATGAATGATATATGTGATGTATGAGATTGATCATGTTCTTGTAATAGGTATCACGACTTGCATGTCGATGAGTATGACAACCGGCAGGAGCCATAGGAGTTGTCTTTATTTATTTATGACTTGCGTGTCAACTTAAACGTCATGTAATTACTTTACTTTATTGCTAAAGCGTTAGCCATAGTAGTAGAAGTAATAGATGACGAGACAACTTCAAGAAGACACGATGATGGAGATCATGGTGTCATGCCGGTGACAAGATGATCATGGAGCCCCAAGATGGAGATCAAAGGAGCTATATGATATTGGCCATATCATGTCACTATTATTTGATTGCATGTGATGTTTATCATGTTTATACATCTTATTTGCTTAGAACGACGGTAGTAAATAAGATGATCCCTCATTACAATTTCAAGAATGTGTTCTCCCCTAACTGTGCACCGTTGCTAAAGTTCGTCGTTTCGAAGCACCACGTGATGATCGGGTGTGATAGATCCTTACCTTCACATACAACGGGTGTAAGACAGTTTTACACATGCAAAACACTTAGGGTTAACTTGACGAGCCTAGCATGTACAGACATGGCCTCAGAACACAAGAGACCGAAAGGTCGAGCATGAGTCGTATGGTAGATATGATCAACATGAAGATGTTCACTGATGATGACTAGTCCGTCTCACATGATGATTGGACACGGCCTAGTTGACTCGGATCATGTAATCGCTTAGATGACTAGAGGGATGTCTGTCTGAGTGGGAGTTCATAAGATGAACTTGTTTATCCTGAACATAGTCAAAAAGGATTTTGCAAATTATGTCGTAGCTCGCGCTTCAGTTCTACTGTTTAGTTATGTTCCTAGAGAAAATTTAGTTGAAAGTTGATAGTAGCAATTATGCGGACTAGGTCCGTAAACTGAGGATTGTCCTCATTGCTTCTTAGAAGGCTTATGTCCTTAATGCACCGCTCAGTGTGCTGAACCTCGAACGTTGTCTGTGGATGTTGCGAACATCTGACATACACGTTTTGATAACTACATGATAGTTTAGTTAAACGGTTTAGAGTTGAGGCACCGAAGACGGTTTTGAAACGTCACGAAACATATGAGATGTTTCGAGGGCTGAAATTGGAATTTCAGGCTCATGCCCACGTCAAGAGGTATAAGACCTCCGACGATTTTCTTAGCCTGCAAACGAAGGGAGAAAAGCTCAATTGTTGAGCTTGTGCTCATATTGTCTGAGTACAACAATCATTTGAATCGAGTGGGAGTTGATCTTCCA
>NW_025246702.1:0-2486 GCF_018294505.1 Triticum aestivum | reverse complement strand
GGGCTAAGATAAAGATAGTACTACTCCACTCCATCCATATTTAAATACTACCTCCATTTCTTTTCAGTCCGCATATAAGATTTGGTCAAAGTCAAACTTTGTAAAGTTTGACTAATTCTATAGAAAAAAATATTAACATCTCAAATACAAAAATTATATGTTATGAAAATTAATTTCATCATGCATCTAATATTATTGATTTCATAGTGTGGATGTTGATATATTTTCCTACAAAGCTATTCAAATTATACAAAGTTTGACTTTGACCAAATCTTATATGCAAACTAAAAAGAAACGGAGGGAGTAGTACAAAGGTCATCAACAGTAACCCAGGAAAAAATTGATCATCTTGCATGTGCCCTGGTTTATTGGCCCCCTTTTTTATTTTGTGCCAATTTTTGACCAAAAAATTAACTAACAAAATTCAAGCACTACAGCCAAAGTTTCTGTTTTTGCACTGCACATCCCAAACAAGCAATCTAATCATCCTAAAGGCAAATTTTGGCACATTATTTTTATAGTAAAAAGGAATTGTACAAGGGGATAATTTATTTTGTTGAAAAGTTTATGTATACAAGGTTCACAAAGTTTCCATGGGCATGAACAAAGTTCAAGGCTAGCTCCCACTTTAACAATGCTCGTCTTTCTCACTTTCGCTTTTCTTTTTGAAAAGTTTTAGGTTCCCCTCTATATTTTTTTGTTTTTATAAACTTTTTAAAAGAACGCAACCGAAAAAATGACTCTCTAAAACTTCTGGGTCGTCTCCCTGGCAACGCTTTCTTTAAAGCCATTAAGCTAGGCATATAGTGCTCAAGTAATGGATCCACCCGGATCCCAAGGTATATCAAAGCCAGTTTTAATTAACAATGATTTGTGATTTAGCAGTGAGCACAAAGTAACATATATCATGCACACACGAAGTCTAACTCTCTTCCTATGCATCGGCATGTCATAAAAGAACAATTCAGGCACACGAAGTAAAGGCCAATGCATAGTATAAACAGTTTATTGGAATTTTATCGTACTGGAAACATAGAGAGGCGGATATGTAGTTCCTCTCTCATAATAATTGCACGTAGGAGCAGCAAGCACATGCATATTATATTTATCAAAATCATCATGTGCAAGTAGAACGCAACCCATCAATATAGTCCTTACTAAGCGCAAGCTTTTCCAATATAGTGTAGTTGGGAGAATTCAAAAAGATAATAGGATTATCATGTGTGGGTGCAATAGCAACAATTTCATTCTTAACATAAGGAACTATAGCAAGTTCATCTCCATAAGCATAATTCATAATGGCATCATGGGCACAAGCATAGCAAGCATCAAGTTCATCAAAAAGGGATATTTCAAACGGATCCAAGGGACCATAGCAATCATCATAGTCATCCTTCGGTAAGCACGAAGGGAAATTAAACAATGTATGAGTTGAAGATTTACTCTCATTAGAAGGGCGCGGGTAGCTAATCTGCTCTTCCTCCTTTCGTTCTTCGCTCTCCTCGTCATCTTTTTCATCTAATGAGCTCACAATGTCATCTATTTCTTCTTCCATAGATTCCTACAAAATATTAGTCTCTTCTTGGACAGCGGAGACTTTCTCAATAAAACGCATCAATATCGGAATTATATTCATAATTCTCTCATAATTGTCATATCGATATTTAAGTTAAGCATAATTTTCAGGTCTGTAAACATCATCATCATAATTTTCACACTTTCCAAACAAAGATTCAATTTCATAAGTACCCATAAAAGCAACGAATTCTTATTTTTGTACCACATCACAGTAATCATATATACCATTGGCATAAGAAGCCAAGGTTTTATTATCATCAAATTTACATGAAAAGGGAAGGTTTGGAGCCTTCATCCTAGCACAACTGGCCGTTGGATATCATCTACAATGCACCAGATTTTGCCACATGTACAATCTAGAATACTCCATGGTTGAACTTAAGCAAAATGCACAAACCTCAAAACACAAGAACTTCTCCTTTGTTCTAGAATCTTTTGTATCATAATTGGCCAAAAAAATTCTACATGAATTGCCATTATTTGTTTTTACTTCATGCTTTACAATGCACAATTCCATGAATCTTAAAATATATTAGCCTTCTTATAAAAACTAATTGATTTTGAATGAGATGAAATATAAGAATTAAACGAACATCTACATCATGCGTATATGACTCAAAGCTTACATGCTACAATGTGGTGTTTATTTATATTTTGGTTACCAAATCTCATGCGTGCAGTGCACGTGTACCTTACTAGTCTAAATGGTGCTTGTGTGTGTTGTGCGTGTTAAACACATTGTACGTAGTATCATACATGGTTTAGATTCCGAACATATAGCTAGAGCATACATGTATTGTGATTTGAATTCAACATAAAATGGATACATATATTTGAATTTGAGATCGTATGTAAATGGTTACTACTCCTATATTCACATGAGTTGTGAAGATAATATTTAGATGGTT
>NW_025246701.1:0-2486 GCF_018294505.1 Triticum aestivum | reverse complement strand
GATGAATCAGGTAATGAGGAAGAGCTTTTTATTAACCAAACTCATTAATAAGGAGCTCCAAAAGGATGATAAAACCCACACATGATGTGAAGAAGAAAAAGAAAAGACAGAGAAGCAAAGGTAAAAAGGTATCCCTCCCAAATGATGTTGCTACTATTATTGTTATGCCTATTACTCATTATGATGATTATGATTGGGAAAGTAATGATACTTGTTATAATCTTGAAAATCTTTTTGGCACCAACTTAGAAAGTTGTGATAATAATTGCTATAATATTGGTGCTATTCATATTATTAATGATGAGAGCGATTATGCTTGTGATATGCAAAGGCCCAAGCTTGGGGATGCTATGTTTAATGAAGATGATATTTTTAGTCCTCCAAGTTTTGATGAGCAAATTTGTTATGATGATAGCATGCCTCCTGTTTTTGATGATTAAGAAAGTGGGTTTGGAAGAGTGCCAACTTTAGTAAGTTGTGATCCCATTATTTTGGAGGGTGTTAAATCTTATTTTAATGATAAAAATGGATTTGAAAAGGTTATGACTTTATTTAATAATGATTCCACTATCTTGGAAGAGTTTTCAATTGATTATGATGAGAACAAAGTTGCTACTTATGATGATTATTGTGATGTCACTTATGTTATAAAAAATAATGATGACTATATTTATAAAGTTTGTCATAATTATGATTACCCTTTTTCTGAACATTATTCTTTTAATGTGGAAACAATATATAGTATTCAAGTTTCGTATGAGAATAATCTTCAGCATCTTTCAGAAATCGTCTGTGTACTATCATGTGTATAGCAAGTTTCTAACTCATATAGTGATGGAAACCACCCACTTGCTGAATTATTTTCAGCAGGCACGGTTATTACTCTCTTCATGCTAACCCATGAGAATGTGCTCTCAAATCATACAGAACTAACAACTCACAATCACAAAAAAATACTCTTCTTTTCATAGCATAATCAGATAAAAACAAAGGAGAACACAAAGTTTACATTCACAACCAACCGAAGATTAGTATCTGGCTAACGCCTAATACTAATAATATAATGGGATATTACATGACTGGAAATTATGACTAACAAGTCATCACAAATAATATTGATATGGTATTTCTCAAAAGAATTAGAAAGATAAAATTAAGCGAGCCCTGATTATAAGTGAGTGTGTGCCAAAGCACAATAAATTCCAGCACAATAAATTCGATACACAGTTCTACCAGTAACTTGGCACATATGGGATGTGAAGCAAAGATCCCAGCACAATAGATTCTAACTAATGGGTCTCATTGCCAGGAAACTCATGATTCCCAATAACAAACCACAATATTAATTTCTGCAGTAACATAATACAGGTTGTACCTTCAAATATTGATTTTAGTCGCATTCTTTTAGATTTTCCTGTCTTGACCAGCTTGTCCCTGAAAGAGTTGAATATCAGATTAGCAAATTAAAGATTGGAGCACTATATATTGCTAGCATGCATTTTTAACTATGAAAGAGCTAAAAAGTGAATATCAGATTAGCAAATTAAAGATTGGAGCATCATATTAGCAACTATATATTGCAAGCATGCATTTTTAACTGTAAAAGAGCTAAAAAAGTGTTTACTTCAAGAAAATATAACAAGCGAAGCAAAAATGTATTTCTAAAAGGTGAACAAAAAATGAAATATCAATCCTAATTAGGGTGTGCAGGACCAAATAATTAATATGCCACTCTGGGAAGAAAACTTCAAAACGTACCAGCGATTGTGTTCACATGGTACAATTGGTTGTCTTGTCATATTCCTCTCATCATTACACGAAAAAAGGACTCCCATAGCCTCACATATGTAGTCGGGATGCTGCAAGAAGCAAGAAGCAACAAACAACCAACAAAAAGATAAATTTGCATATGTACCTATTGAGAGACAACATACACATTTTCTGGATGATAATTTGAATGTTGTACAAAATTCAAGAGAAATTCTCCTCCACCAAACAGTGCTCGCTACATTACTTCATTGCACATATACTCTGCACTGGAGCTATTGACTGCAGGAATTAATCTGATCTCAAGGTCGCCAACAACATCAATCAGCCATAACAGACAACACTATAGTGCCCAGTCTTACAAATCTAAGCTACAAACTATAACAAAGGACATGAAACAATACGGTACCTGGACCAACAACAGTCATGTGGAAGCAGAGGGATCACATCATATTTTTGTGTAAGATTTTCCAATAAAACCAGTCAAAGGGTGTAAACTTTGTTCCTTTAGGTGGATTGAATAAACCATATAACCAAGACCATTAACTCATCCATGAATTCTAGAGAGAAGAATAAGCTGTACACACATTAGTTCATGAGAATAAAAAAAAGGAGAGAATAGATATACACACATAAACAATGCACTGGTCAATGATGAGATGAAGAAAAAGCCACAAGAAGAACAAGGAAAGAGAACGTGCAAAACATCATGTTGCTCT
>NW_025246700.1:0-2486 GCF_018294505.1 Triticum aestivum | reverse complement strand
GGCACTCAACACAACGAACAAGGCAACCGGACTTATAGTGCTTGAACACTCTCACTTAGCCATAGAATTCTATAATTTTAAATTTCGGCGAAGCCCCTAGTATTCGGAAGACCGAATTCGGGGCGCTATCCACGCCTTCATCGGACATTATCCAGTACTTCGTTTGAAGCGGCGTAGGTCTTTAAGGACCTGAAAAGACCTCTCGAACAGTGACCAGTCTCTCGCTTTATCACGACAGTCAGTTTTAGCTTTCTCCACTGAGGCGTTAACCCGGCTCAACCGGGGCGCAATCGCAGTGGTTCTCCCAGTGCTACCTTAGCCAATAGAACGGAACGTAAGGTGCCAAACATGGGAGCCGGGCAAACCCAACTATTGACCCAAGACATGATTTGGAGCCGATTCATATAATGCTATAAGTTCGGGGTGCCGCACTTGTGAAAGTGTGCGGACTTTATCACACCATAATGCGGGGAACATAAGCCCCTGGTGTATTTGGCCGTACCAAAATGTACGGATGCAACATGTCGTAAATGAACATATATATATAAGGTAATGCAATTATGGGAAAAAAGTGCTGCATTTTATTCGAGAAGATTTGCTATGAGTGCGGAATGATACAAATAGTGCGGAAAGCAAGGGATTGGATAAATTAAAGGCGTCTCCCTCCAGGGGTAGGCCGCGGAATGGTGTATTTAACAAATTTAATGCTCGTAATGGAGACCACCTGAGTGTTCGTCGCAGCCTTTGTCCCTCCCTGGCTGTTGCATCATGAGTTCGGCAGGTTCACCGCCGGACAGAGTTCTATAAAAAAGAGAGAAATAAAAGATAAAAAGAGCGACACACTTGGGAGCCCCTGGTGTGGTCGAACCGCACTCTAGGTCTGTTGTGGTTGTGCCTCTCCCCCTATGCCCATGGTATCTCCAGGGCGTAATTATGTACGCGGAGAGTTTGTCTTACAATTGTGGGAGGGCTGGGGTTGAGGCCGCATTGCTACGCGTGCTCGGAACGTGCCAGGTGGTCTTGGTTGATGTTGCTCCGGGCGCGTTTGGCCGTGTCCGGTCGTTTAACGGCCGGACTCGAAAATTGCCTTAAAAGGCTGCTCTGTACTTCTGCCGTGAGAGCCGTTGTATGTTCCTCCATTCGGAGGGAGCGTTCCGTGTTTCCATTGACCGTGATGACTCCACGAGGGCCTGGCATCTTGAGCTTAAGGTATGCATAATGCGGCACTGCGTTGAATTTTGCGAACGCGGTTCGTCCGAGCAGAGCGTGATAGCCACTGCGGAATGGGACTATGTCGAAGATTAACTCCTCGCTTCGGAAATTATCTGGGGATCTGAAGACCACTTCCAGTGTAACTGAGCCTGTGCAACTGGCCTCGACACCTGGTATGACGCCTTTGAAGGTTGTCTTTGTAGGTTTAATCCTTGAAGGGTCTATTCCCATCTTTCACACCGTATCCTGATAAAGCAGGTTCAGGCTACTGCCGCCGTCCATCAGGACTCTCGTGAGGTGAAATCCATCGACGATTGGGTCTAAAACCAATGCGGCGAATCCGCCATGGCGGATACTGGTTGGATGGTCTCTTCGATCGAAAGTGATCGGGCAAGATGACCATGGGTTGAATTTTGGGGCGACTGGCTCCATCGCGTATACGTCCCTTAGTGGATGCTTCAGCTCCCTCTTGGGTATATGCATTGCGTATATCATGTTTACCGTTCGAACTTGAGGGGGGAATCCCTTTTGTCCTCTGTTGTTCGGTGGCCGGGTCTCTTCCTCGTCATCGCTGTGTAGCCCCTTGTCATTGTTTTTGGCGATTAATTTGCCTGCCTGCTTGAATACCCAACAATCTCTGCTGGTGTGGTTGGCTAGCTTTTCGGGGGTTCCATGTATTTGACAGGAGCGGTCGAGTATTCGGTCCAAATTGGACGGGCCCGGAGTGGTTCTTTTGAATGGCTTCTTTCGTTGACCGGGCTTGGAGCCTCGGAATCCGGCGTTGACTGCCGTATCCTCATTGCTGTCGCCGTTAATGCGGCGTTTGTTTTTGTTTTGACGCGACCTGCCGTTGCGGTCCTTGGTATCCGGACTGCCAGCGTTTTTGCTGAGGTTGTTGCTGCGAGCTAGCCAGCTATCCTCTCCCGCACAGAAGCGGGTCATCAGTGATGTGAGGGCTGCCATGGATTTCGGCTTTTCCTGTCCTAGGTGCCGGGCCAGCCACTCGTGGCGAATGTTATGTTTGAAGGCAATGAGGGCCTCTGCATCCGGACAGTCGACGATTTGATTTTTCTTTGTTAAGAACCGTGTCCAGAATTGCCTGGCCGATTCGTCTGGCTGCTGGATTATGTGGCTTAGGTCATCTACGTCCGGTGGTCGCACATACATGCCCTGGAAGTTGTCGAGGAATGCGCCTTCCAGGTCTTCCCAGCATCCAATTGACTCTGCGGGCAGGCTGTTAAGCCACTACCGAGCTGGTCCTTTAAGCTTGAGCG
>NW_025246699.1:0-2486 GCF_018294505.1 Triticum aestivum | reverse complement strand
TGAAGCCTCAGTTGCTGCCACTGCTCCTGTTCCGCCACCAAGGCCCTGTACAATCGAGCAAGCATACAACCATGGCGAGCTAATCACAGTAAGATGGCCCGTTCTGGTCCCTCCGCCTAATGTCTCTGGTCGTCAATTTGACTATCACATTGAGCATAGGCCTTAGGTCCAGAAGCCCAAGCCAAGTCTGCCAAGGTTCCCAGGTACTGCAAACTCACCAGGGTCTTTCAATGCAAATGGCTTCAAGAGCCACAACACATTCTTTGACAGCTCAAAGAACCCCTACATGAAGCCAAGGATATCATCAGATCGGTTCTGGAGTCATCAGTAGCGAAGCTATTACTCCTGTGTTTTGTATGATCAAGGGCGCATTTTCCCTCATATGCGCCTCGACACTGAAGCCATTACTGGACTGCCCTGCTTAGAAGAAGCACTTGACTGCTTTCATGATGCTGGGCTGCTCAGTTTTGTCACAGATAAACAACACTGGAATGAAGAGCTATTGCTTCAATTCTATGCTACTCTACACATTCGCGGCTACAACAGAGATATCAAGACATGGGTTCTCGAGTGGATGATAGGAAATGTTCATCATGAAGCCAAAGCTCTCGACATCATTGAGCTTACAGGCCTATCCACTCCCGGAGAACTCTATGAACCTGGTTGTCAAAATCACCGCAATGCTCTGGAAAGCATCTTTCATAAGCCTGAACCCAATATGAGTCAGATGTTGAGCATGATGAAGCCTTTGCCACGTGATGCTAAATATCCAACAGAGTTCTTTGTTGAAGACCTTGAGTTTCTGCCACGCACCATATATCACATCATCAGGCGAACTCTATGGCCTATCAAAGGACATTCATCAGCGGCAAAGCTTGAAGGAGCTATGAAGACTTTGGTCTTCTACATTCTCAATGGCATCAGCTTCAATGCGCAAGATTTCTTCATCAGGCAACTGGCTGCATCTGGATTTGATCTGTTTGGTCTGAAGTTTTATGCTCCATGGGTCATGCACCTCATCAAGCGGCACTCATTTGTCAACTATCAACCTTCTTCTCGCAATCATGTGATTTTTCTACCAGAGGTTGATATGTCAGTTGAAGCTATATACCCTGAACCTGCCAAGAAGCCTCTTTGTCTTCAGAATGCCAAGCACCAAGGCTTCACTCAACCCATTGAAGGTGTTCAAGCAGCCACACGAATCTATCCATTGGCTGGAAATACTCGTCTGCCTCATCGAGCACCTACTGAAGCCACTGAAAGCACCATTGCCCAAAGGCCTCGGAAGCGTTCTCGCATTCTCAATGACCGAGAACTTCTTGTGGCCCTTCATCAGAAACAGGATAAACATCACTTTTGGCTCAAGAGACAGATGCAAAGCCTCTTGGTGGATGTCAATCGCATTCATAACCTTGCCACCAAGAATGCCTTCGTTGCTCATGAAACTTGCCGGCGATCATGGAAGAGCCTGACCCTGCTTAGTGCTGAAGCAGATCTTCAAGATGATGGCTTCAATGAACGATTCCAGTTTGACTCCACTCCTCCATGGACTGCTGTCCTACGTCGTACTCCATCTCTTGAAGACTCTGAATACTCTTCCTCTGTGGAAACTGTTAATGCCAGAGTGATCGATGACGAAGATGATGCTACTTCACCACCTCCTACTTCTGCACGCATCGACACTGCACCAAGTTCGTCTGCACTGCCAAACGACAACGACAACCCTGCTGCTTCAACTACTCCTCATGAGGACAAGTAGATGCTCTATGTCTTCAAACCTTTTTGGTCATTACTGACAAAAGGGGGAGAAGCGTATGAGTTTGATAGTCTTCAAGCGGGTTCATATGGGCGGTTGCATTATATTTTTGCCTCGTGCTTACAACTCTTGCTTTTTAAAACATTTGGTTCTTTGAGTTGTAACACCTAAACTTGATGGTCATCTGCTACTTATTTGCTTTACTGTGATGCGATGATAACTTCCGCACTTAGATCATCCTGCAGACGTCCATTTTTCATTATGCATGTCATCCTATATGCTATATCATTTCATGCATGATGAATTATCTTCATAAGTTGAAGTGGATCTCCACAAGTACAACCTGCCATGTGCATTTGCATTCCAAAAGCAAAATTACTTATATGCACATCTTCAGGGGGAGTCCTTGCTACTTATGAAGACAATTTCCTATCCTTTACAATTTCACATACTTTATCCCCGTTGAAAACTTCAACCAGTTTGTCATCAATCACCAAAAAGGGGGAGATTGTAAGTGCATCTAGTGCCACCCCTAGTTGGTTTTGGAGTATTGACGACAAAGTTGGTTGAGGGACTAATGCGTTTGTGAGAATTGCAGGATAACGCAGGTAGTGTCCCTCAATGATTCGGTTTACCTACCAGAAATGACCCCTAAAAATGTATGAAGACATTGAAGACAATGGTGGCATGAGAAGATATTCATATTGAAGACTATGACATGAGAAGACAT
>NW_025246698.1:0-2486 GCF_018294505.1 Triticum aestivum | reverse complement strand
GGGGGGGGGCGGCGCCCCCTTGCCTTTCCCCTCTCCCACTCCTTCCTTCCCCCTCCCTCTTGGACTAGGAAAGGGAGGGGCAAACCTACTTGGAGTAGGTTTCCCCCTCCTAGGGCACGCCACCCCCTTGGCCGGCCCCTCCTCCTTCCCCCGTTTATATACGGAGGAAGGGGGCACCTCTAGACACACAAGTTGATCTTCGTGATCGTTCCTTAGCCGTGTGCGGTGCCCCCCTCCACCATATTCCACCTCGGTCATATCGTTGCGGTGCTTAGGCGAAGCCCTGCGTCGGTAGAACATCATCATCGTCACCACGCCGTCGTGCTGACGGAACTCATCCCCGAAACCCTGCTGGATCGGAGTTCGGGGATCGTCATCGAGATGAACGTGTGCTGAACTCGGAGGTGCCGTACCTTCGGTGCTTGGATCGGTCGGATCATGAAGACATATGACTACATCAACCGCGTTGTCATAACGCTTCCGCTTACGGTCTATGAGGGTACATGGACAACACTCTCCCCTCTCGTTGCTATGCATCACCATGGTCTTGCGTGTGCGTAGGAATTTTTTTGAAATTACTACATTCCCCAACACTATATCAGATAGACATCTGGGTTTGCCATCTTTGATAAGTCTTGATAAAAGTGAAATCTTTTAATATTTGGTTGAAAGAATTATAAGCCGTCTGAAAGGTTGGAAGTAAAAAAAGCTATCTATGGGTGGTAAGGAAATTTTATTGAAAGCTTCCAATCCATCCCTGTCTTTGCCATGAGAGTTTTCAACATCCCAAAGAAGGTTTGTAAAGAAATCATAGATGCCATGGCTAGTTTCTGGTGGGGGACAGAGAAGAGCATAGTAGAATGCATTGGTCTGCATGTGGTGGCGAATGTGCTTACCCAAATGCAAAGGTGGTATGGGTTTTCATGAGTTGCATGATTTAATTCTTGCCATGCTTTCTAAATAAAGTTGGAGACTTATTAATCATTCGGATACATTGCGTGCGAAGGTACTTAGAGCTAAGTACTATCCAAATGGCAACTTATTAAGTGCAGGGACAAAGAAGGATCATCCTTCGCATGGAAGAGCATTGTGGCTGGTTTACAAACTTTCAAGAGCGGTAATATTTGCAGAGTGGGTACAGGATCTGTCGGGGATATACCCCGCGGTATGACCCGGCCAGAGATATGACCCGGCTTGGACTTGAAGTTTCATTGGTGACCCGGCAGATTATAAGCCGGCGGGAACAGTTAAGCATTGTAAGCCGGCAAACACAGTCATGTAACCCGGCAGACACAGTCATATAACCTGGCAAACACAGTCGTGTAACCGAGCAGACACAGTCATGTAAGCCGGAATGTTAAGCCGGCAGACGGTAAGCCAGATGATAAGCCAGATCGTAAGCCAGATCGTAAGCCACACGGTAAGACAGACGGTAAGCCAGATGGTAAGCCAGATGGTAAGCCATACGATAAGCTTGACTGTAAGTCAGATTGTAAGAAGCCCAAGACGTTAAAGAAGCCCATGGAGAGAAGCCCATGATGAGAAGTCAAAATAGTTTAAGTCTTAGTCCGAGATGGACTCTACATGTAACCCGCCCCTCCAACTCATATAAGGAGGGGCAGGGCTCCCCAAAAGAGGGGGAAGAAGAAAACAATAATCTCTAGGGCTAGACATAACTAGAGGAGAGCCAGTTTACGGCGACTCCCTCATGATCATAATGAGACCTAGCCACAAACAACATGTAGGGCTATTACCGGATGATGTTTCCCGGGCCCGAAGCTGTCTAAATCCTTGTCTTGTGTATTGATCCGCCTCGCGACTCTCGTCCCGCTCAAGCTACCACATAGATGCGTTGGCCTCGCGACTAAGTCCTGACACTAAGGACATCTGCCGTGACAATTCCACGACAGTTGTTGCCCACTATGGGGCTTGCGCACGATGGTGTTGAGTTCTTGGAGGGATCTCTCTGAGGGATCGAAGAGTTCACAATTTTCTGGATGAAGAGAGAATTTACATGAATGACGAACAGTCGGAAGACCATATACAAGATTGTGATCAGTAGAGAACTAGGGTTGCGTCCGCTCCACCGCTGCAATCTGGAAAAATCATTGAGACCGAGATTAAACTTTTTGCTACAGTTTCTTCTTTCTCGGATTAGGCGGCGGACACACTAAGGCCGCCAAGCCGCCGTAATCCTTGTTTTCCTCCCATCGACCGAGTTAGGCACCCGTGCATGCAAGGGGTCAGGCCCGCTTCCGTATCCTCACGTGAAACCTGCAACAATGGGAAGAGCCAACAAATAGCAATGGTGCTATTCCAATTAGTGCTCTGCCACGTGATGGCCAAGTTGATCTACAACTCCAAATTTTTTATTGGGCCAAAACTACTACGTGGGGAAGCAAACCAGTGTTTGTAAATCTCTGAACAAAGAAAAGACAGCAAGAATTTCATTAGGCACACAGATCGAGGAAGTAACCAAGTGGCCA
>NW_025246697.1:0-2486 GCF_018294505.1 Triticum aestivum | reverse complement strand
AATTTTCCCTTCCGCAGCCACCTCATTACACTCCAACTTTTTTAATCACATGAGCCTTGACTTAGACTAGGGCCTTGTGTTAAACTAAAAAACATAATACTCAAATACACCCTGTGACTTTTATCTTCTATTCACGTATCTCATTGTCCTTCATCCTCATATGGGATGCATGGTTCATGTCGACAGGAAATTACAGAAGATATAGCACTACAACAGGACCCCACCTATAACAACGCATTTTTCCGTATCTAAAAGTCCATATATGCGTTGCCATGGACTTTACCAACGGTTTGGGATGCGTTGCCTTATCCAGTGTTGCTAGCGCATAATGCAACGCTTATACTTCCGTTGGTAAAAGGAATCGTTGCAGGAGTGCAACACATAAAACAGACTTTTACAACACTCATATACGTTGGTGGTTAATGTACATGAATCAAAATCTCATTGCTCTGCAACAAAGAATTTGCAACGCTTCAGGTGTTTTACGTATAAAATGTGAATAATATTTTATATATTGCCAACAATTAAATTAATGCTTCACATAATGGTACTAAGTATGTATATCAAGTCAGAAGACAAAATAGACGCACGAGAGGAAGAAATCATATATTGAGAAAAATTGTGGGATTACAATAGTTGATACTACAGGAGGATTAACATCCAAATGTGATGCATAATCTAAACATTCTCTTGACAACGAAAGTTAAACTGACAGCATCCATCAACAACCCTACAACTTAACTAAAACCTAACCAAGGAACATCATCCAACAGTAACATCATTCCTACAACTTAACTAAAACTGAAAACAACCATCATAACTAAAACTGAAAACAGACATCATCTTCATCATCGTGAACCGGAACATCATCATCATCATCATTGTAGTATACTTGCCACGCACCCATGTAATCATCCATGTATATCTACAAAGAAAATAACCAAATGAACCATTAATACACAATGCGTTGACATGATGCAAATAGTGATGGGTTGCCCTACAAATAAGAAACATTACTTCTTACAAAGGGTCATTACTTCTGATACATTGGTTGCCCGGCTAGATTACGACTAATACAAAGAAAAGTTCTGACCTGAAAGTATTCCCTTAGAACTCAATATACTACTTCAGGTCACATAACAAACATAAACAGACTCAGAGAAAAATAAACAGATGTGGTTGTGGCCTAAAAGCAAGCCACTAATAACATAGTACCTACTTAGTTGACGGGTTAAAAGCACAATAGACATTGCTCATATGGAACAGTGCGAGCGACATAATGAGAAATTCAGCAATTTACGGACTGTGACAGCAAGAGTTCATGTGGGTAATTCAGCAATTTATGAATACAAGTACTGAGAGCTCAGTTGTCAGTTTACCAATTTACGAATCAAAAGGGCAAGAGCATCTAAGAAGAATATTACTTGCATTTCCGTCTTCACAAATAGTTAAGATATGCAGATCATAGACAGTTACCAGAACCATGACTACGAACACTGCCATATCTTGGACAAATATACTCGCAGCTCCAGCCGTCCATGGTGTTGGCCTCCATCTCGATATTGCCGGAACGGATGAGTGCGGTGCCTCACATTAAATTACATACAACAATAGGTAAATCATTGGCAAGATAGGAGTCCATAAATAATTAAATAAGAGCAGAAAAGGAGACCGGCACATTGAAAACCACCGAATGGCATTGAGTATTTATTTCTTTGGAAACCTGCGCACAAACAAACAGTGAGCCTCTACTTAATGAATGACTAACATGATGATTAACAGTGAGCCGCTACTGGTGTATATGTGTGTGTGCTTGCTGCAAGCTTTAGTATATGCATAGTTTGCACATGAACATGCATAAAGCTCAGGTGTAGGTTGCATCTAAGTGGGGTATTGGGATTCAGTTTTATTTTCACTATGATGTACAGCGGTAGTAGATAAGTACCTTTTTTTAGTTTTGTAGATAAGTACTTGATATAGACGAATCCTCTGCATTGACCTGACCCAAGTCCATATATAATAACTGCATGTTATGACAGGACAATCACATAACCAAATGACAAAGAAAATGTGTACAGTAACATAGAATATTCGGTGTATATGTGGTGTGTTTTAGAGGAACAGGCTAGCAAGACATAGGAATTTAACTGGGGAGTTGCATACTAGCTTTTCAAACCGAAGGAAGAGAAGGACGTCAGTGTATGGAAATACAATTGGAAAGTAACAGTCAGTGGCGGTGCTACAAAGGAAAACCTGGACAGGCAAAATTTAAAGAAACACAAATATTTCAACTCAAGCGATGGATGAAGAGCTGCTGCTGATAAATCTTTCTCAACATTATATCTCTTTTTTCTCTTGAAAACCAAATCAATTCCGCGTTGATTAGCCCTGCTGTCCATGACAAATATCTAGTACCAAATTAAGATATTTATTATCAATTGATTGAATTTCAGAGTGTTATAACCTACATTTTATACGAAAATTAG
>NW_025246696.1:0-2486 GCF_018294505.1 Triticum aestivum | reverse complement strand
TCTCTCTCTCTCTCTCTCTCTCTCTCTCTCTCTCGTGTTCTTGAGGTGATACGATCTTGATGTATCGCTAACTTTGCTATTATATTTGGATCCTATGATGTTTCTTCCCCCCTCTACTCTCTTGTAATGAATCGAGTTTCCCCTTTGAAGTAATCTTATCGGATTGAGTCTTTAAAGATTTGAGAACACTTGATGTATGTCTTGCCGTGGATATCTGTGGTGACAATGGGATATCACGTGATTCACTTGATGTATGTTTTGGTGACCAACTTACAGGTTCCGCCCATGAACCTATGCATAGGGGTTGGCACACGTTTTTGTCAATTCTCCGGTAGAAACTTTGGGGCACTCTTTGAGGTCCTTTGTGTTGGTTGAATAGATGAATCTAAGATTGTGTGATGCATATCGTATAATCATACCCACGGATACTTGAGGTGACATTGGAGTATCTGGGTGACATTAGGGTTTTGGTTGATTTGTGTCTTAAGGTGTTATTCTAGTACGAACTCTAGGGCTGTTTGTGACACTTATAGGAATAGCACAACGGATTGATTGGAAAGAATAACTTTGAGGTGGTTTCGTACCCTACAATAATCTCTTCGTTCGTTCTCCGCTATTAGTGACTTTGGAGTGACTCTTTGTTGCATGTTGAGGGATAGTTATGTGATCCAATTATGTTCGTATTGTTGAGGGAACTTACACTAGCGAAAGTATGAACCCTAGGCCTTGTTTCAACACATTGCAATACCGTTTACGCTCACTTTTGTCACTTGCTACCTTGCTGTTTTTATTATTTCAGATTACAAAAATTATTATCTACTATCCATATACCACTTGTTTCACTATCTCTTTGCCGAACTAGTGCACCTATACAATTTACCATTGTATTGGGTGTGTTGGGGACACAAGAGACTCTTTGTTATTTGGTTGCAGGGTTGCTTGAGAGAGACCATCTTCATCCAATGCCTCCTACGGATTGATAAACCTTAGGTCATCCACTTGAGGGAAATTTGCTATTGTCCTACAAACCTCTGCACTTGGAGGCCTCTCGATACTCTGCGGCTACGCTTGCCCCCTTTTCACCAAAGAGGAAGCAAGGATGCTGCGCGCGCTGGTGCCCGCCTGGTGTCCATCTTCATGGCCCACGTCACGAGAGCCTCGCGAAGTTTGCCCTGCCTTGATATCTCCGTTCCTCGTGAGCCCGCCTGACCTGGCCGCTCTAGAGGAGGTCTTGCATCGTCCGCCTCGCGAGGCTTGGACCCTCGTGAGGGTCTTGGATGCTTTTTTGGTGAAGATGGGCCGTACGGCCTGCTGGCTCAGCCACGCCGTGGGCCGCAGGCAGGCAAGTCTAGGGACCCACGTTCCTAGAACACCGACAATATCTATGCATGGAAAGTATTGGGAACTCTAAGTCGATTTCGTTGGTGGGACGGATAGACCTCCCAAAATGTTTTTATCTCAATTTTTTGCTTTGAGCTCTGTCACCTCTACAAATCCCTACTTCCCTCTGCGAAGGGCCTTTCTTTTACTTTATGCAATTTTTATTTTGAGTCTCCATCTTCTCTTATAAAAGCACCAACTAGGAGGTAATATGATCATGCTTAAGTATTGGGTGTAGTTAATATTCGAGTGTGTTTCATGAATGGATCAATGTTTGAGCATGATGGGCTAGGGATAACTTAGTTTAGCATTGATATTTTGAAAGACATGGTTGCTTGTTGATATGCTTGAGTATCTAAATTATTTTTCAAAAGTAGACAATTGCTTTGAATCACATAAAAGTCCAAATGTCCATGCTATAAAGAAAAGAATGAATATGACATGATGAACAGCACTCCACATCAAAAATTCTGTTTTTATCACTTACCTACTCGAGGACGAGTAGGAGTTAAGCTTGGAGATGTTGATACGTCTCCAACGTATCTATAATTTTTGATTGTCCCATGCTGTTTTATTATCAATCTTGGATGTTTTATAATCATTTTATTGTCATTTTATATCATTTTTGGTACTAACCTATTGACATAGTGCCAAGTGCCAGTTGCCGTTTTCCATGTTTTTTACATCACAGAAAATCAATATCAAACGGAGTCCAAATTCCATGAAACTTTACATAGATTTTTTACGGACCAGATGGAAGATATTGGGCCCTGGTTGCACCTGGGGGAGTCCCGAGGAGGGGACAACCCTCCAGGGCGCGCCAGGAGGCCCAGGCGTGCCCTGGTAGGTCGTGCCCACCTCGGGTGCCCCCCGGACTGCCTCTTTGCTCTATAAATACCCCAAAATTCCAAAAACCCTAGGGGAGCCGACGAAATATTCATCCAGCCGCCGCAGATTCCAAAACCACCAGATCCAATCTAGACACCATCTCGGATGGGGTTCAACACCTCCATTGGTGCTTCTCTGATGATGCGTGAGTAGTTCTTTGTAGACCTTTAGGTCCGTAGTTAGTAGCTAGATGGCTTCATCTCTCTCTCTCTCTCTCT
>NW_025246695.1:0-2486 GCF_018294505.1 Triticum aestivum | reverse complement strand
TTTGTGGGAGGAAACTTGGTGTCATGGAGAAGCAAGAAACAGGCTGTTGTGTCTAGATCAACAGCAGAAGCCGAGTATAGAGCATTATCTCAAGGGTTATGTGAGATGCTCTGGGTGAAGTACCTACTGAGCGAGTTGAAACTTCTGAGGAAGGGACCCTTGAAGGTGTGGTGTGACAATCAGTCAGCTATAGCCATTGCTAATAACCCAGTTCAGCATGATAGGACAAAACATGTGGAAATTGATCGCTTCTTCATTAAGGAGAAACTTGATGCTGGGATCATCAGTCTTACTCACGTCAGCTCTGGGCAACAGTTTGCAGATTGCTTGACAAAGGGACTGGGAACGAAGGACTGTAACTTGGCATGTGACAAGATGGGAATGATAGATATCTACCACCCATCTTGAGGGGGAGTGTTGAACCGGTATGGGCCAAGCCCATCTAGCTTTGTCACTTAGGGCCCAAGCCCATGAGGAGGTGCTGACCTAGAAGAAGGCATCAGTCCTCCCGTTCCCAAGTAGAGCAGCCACACACACAGAAAAGGCTACCAAGAGAGAGGGGGGCTCCTGCGACTACAACAGGTTCTTACTTGTATTGGATGATATATGGAGGATTAATAATGGGGATGACTGGTTAAAATTGTTGTCAACACTCAATAAATCAGAGGAAAAAGGTTCCATGATTCTGGTCACAACTCGGTTTGAAGCAATAGCACAGATGGTTGAAACACCTTGCCAGTCAATAAAGCTGAATGGTTTAGAATCTGTAGAGTTTAGAAAGTTATTCCTTGCATTTGTGTTTGGTGATGAGCAATATCCAAGGCATAAACAATTTTTGCTTGAGACTGGAGATAAGATAATGAAAAAATTAAAGGGCTCCCCTCTTGCAGCAAAAACGGTTGGTAGATTACTGAGTAAAGACCTTAGTTTGCGTCATTGGAGAAGGGTCCTAAAAAGTAGAGGATGGGAGAAGCAGACTGATGACAATGAAATTATGCCTGCCTTGAAACTTAGCTATGACTATCTTCCTTTCCATCTGCAACAATGTTTTGCCTATTCTGGATTGTTTCCTGAAGATTACAATTTCAGAAGTGACGAACTGATCAGTCTATGGATCGGACTAGATATTTTGATACCCAATGGGCAAGACCAAACATTTGAAGACATAGGTCTGAGCAATTTAAATGAGTTAGTCACCCATGGATTTTTCAGAGAAGAGAAAACTATGTATGGTCTGCGTTATGTTATGCATGACCTGCTGCATGATTTGGCATTGAAGGTTGCATCTCATGATTGTCTTAGTTTAAGTCTCCCTGGTGTTGGATCAGTAGAGATTCAGCCAACCACCCGTCACTTGTCAATAAGCACATATGGTTTAGGTATATATGATGCAGTGTCTGGTAAAAAATTGAAGAGTGAATTGGAAGAACTAAAGACAAGATTTAAGGTTGAAGATTTGCAAACATTAATGTTATTTGGAGAAATGGATGAAGGTTTTGTCAAGATATTTGGTGATTTTTTGGGGGAACCGAACACTCTTCGTGTTCTTCATTTGCCCAAAATGCTTTGTCCCATGGAGTTCATGTTACATAACTTTTCGGGACTTCTCCACCTACGATACCTATGTCTAGGGACAGATGAGAGCCAGATGCATTTACCACTTAGCATCTCTAAATTTTATCATTTAAGGATTCTATATCTTGATTTGTGGGATGGCAGCTGTGATTTGCCCAAAGACATGAGCAACCTTGCTAAATTGTGCCATTTTTATGTTCCTAGTGATGATCAGCTTCATTCTGATATTTCTAATGTCGGGAAACTTAAACTCTTAGAAGAGTTGAAGGTATTTCAAGTCAATAAAAGAAGTGAAGGGTTTGAAACAAAGCAACTAGAGCACTTGACCAAGCTAAGGGAGCTTGGCATCTACAACCTTGAGAAGATAGATACAGCAGAAGAAGCAACTCAAGCAAAACTGATGGAGAAAAATTACTTGAGGAGGTTAACATTGGACTGGGATAGTAAGCGATCTAGTGTTGAGCCTGGTGTGGAAGCAACGGTTCTTGAGGGCCTTCAACCACATGGAGATCTTCAAGTGTTGTGCATTAGAGGGCACGTAGGTCCTTCTTGTCCAACATGGCTGGGTGATGAGTTCGCAGTTGAAGGTCTACAATCTCTTTATCTGGATGGTGTTTCTTGGGAACTTTTCCCTTCTTTAGGGAAGGCATGGGATCTTCGTGAATTAAGGTTTGAGCATATTGACAGACTGAAGGAGTTTATCATAGAGAAAAGCTTTTGCGTGCTAACAAAGCTTAAACTCATTGGCCTAGGAAGTTTTGAAAATTGGGTTTACACAGGTGAACAAGAGTCTTCCATTAGTGGAGAATTGTTGCCACCGGATGCTCATATGTTCCCTCTTTTGCAAGTTCTGGTTATTAGAGAGTGCCCGAAACTATTGGGGTTGCCTTTCTCAAACCACATTGTTTCCC
>NW_025246694.1:0-2487 GCF_018294505.1 Triticum aestivum | reverse complement strand
ATCTTTATGCACCAACTAAGAGAGCATAGTTGTCATTCTGAGTATAATGTGCATTGTCCCAAAACTTGTTGATTGATTCATGATTATGGTATTGCTTATTCTCAAATTATTTGTATCTAGTCACCCTTTTGAACTTTGAAGGTGTCCTATGCATTTATGTTTTGCTACTCCATGAAGGACAAGCTAAATACCACTTTGCTATGTTTTCTCTGTGTGCGAAACAAACAAATGTCTTTCAAAGCATTATTCATGATCTTTTGTTTATGTTGCCTTTCATGTAGTAACATAGTTGCTATGTTCTATTGTTAGAAATATATCTTTCATACATATGTTTACAGTACTTTGATCCCAGCTTATAATGTTTTACAATGATGATGATCAAGAATGTATTGGCTTCATGTCACCTCAAAAATTATTTTTGTTATCACTTACCTACTCGAGGACGAGCATGAGTTAAGCTTGGGGATGATGATACGTTGCAAACGTATCTATAATTTTTGATGCTCCATGCTTGTTTTACACCAATTACTTTATGTTTTGTTTACACTTTGTGGCATTTTTATGTATTTCCTGGAACTAACCTATTGACAAGATGCCACAATGCCAGTTTCCTGTTTTCTGCTGTTTTTGTGTTTTAGAGAAATTAGTAAAGAAATATTCTCAGAATTGGACGAAACAAACGCCAAAGTTACTATTTTTCTCGATACGACACATAGTCCAAAGCAGAGACGGAGGAGGGCACTAAGGCGGCCACACCATAGCCAGGCGAGGGCCCACCTCTAGCCGCACGGCCCTAGGGTGTGGGCCCGTCGGGCGTCCACCGACATTGCCCTTCCGCCTATACAATGCCCCCGAGGCGAAAACTCTAAATAATTAAGCCTCCGTCCATGAAAAGTTCCGCAGCGCCGCCACCATCAAAGACGAGATTCGGGGGATAGAAGTCTCTGTTCCGGCACCCTACCGGGATGGGGAATTGCCTCCGGAGCCATCTCCATCAACTCCACCGCCATCTTCATTGCCGTTGCTAACTCCCATGATGAGGAGGGAGTAGTTCTCCCCTGAGGCTGAGGGCTCTACGGGTCGCTATGTGGTTTATCTCTCTCTCCCATGGTGTGATCTTTATGTGATCATGAGCTTTGTAATCTGGTTGATTTAGTAGATGTTACTCGCATCTATTATGCTACTCAAGTGCTTTTATTAATGTGATCTCCGGAGACACCTTGTCCCACGGTGTGAAGGTGACAGTGTGCGCACCGTGTGTGGCTCTTAGGCTAAAGATTACAGAAATACTTATCATGAGTTATAATTTGAGTTGGATGTCTCTATGAAATTGTGGTGTTTGTTTGGAACCATCTAGAGCTCAAGGTGACAGTGTGGAGTTACCTAGATGGGGAATGCGAACTTTAAGGTGTGCTTTTATAGCCCTACGTGGTGAATTGGTGTTCGTTATCCAACCGGAGAGTAGTTCAGAGTAGCATAGTGAAGAGAAGATGTTTATGTGTTCAATTATGATATCATTGTTGAGAGTGTCCACTAGTAAAAGTATGATCCCTACGTTTTGTTTCTAAGCATTGAAACACCGTTTACAACCAGTTCTTCTACATGTTTGCTTGCTGCCATTTTTATTTCAGATTGCAATTACCACTTATAATAATCCATATTACTTGTATTTCACTATCTCTTCACCGAACTAGTGCACCTATACACCTGACAAGTGTATTGGGTGTGTTGGGGACACAAGAGAGTTGTTGTATCTTAATTGCAGGGTTGCTTGAGAGGGATATCTTTGACCTCTTCCTCCCTGAGTTCGATAAACCTTGGGTGATTCACTTAAGGGAAACTTGCTACTGTTCTACAAACCTCTGCACTTGAAGGCCCAACACTGTCTATAAGAATAGAAGCGTGCGTAGACATCAAGCTTTTTTCTGGCGCCGTTGCCGGGAGGTAAGGTAAAAGGAACTCACATCCTCTGGCTACTAAGCTATCTTCTAGTACTATTTCTGGTGTGTGAGTGTTCAAAGTTATTTCCTTTAGATTCTGCAATTATATCTTTTTGTTTCTTGTTTTTATTTTCACTAGTTAGGCTTAACGGAAAACAACAACAAAATTAGAGAGCTTTATAGTATTTTTCCTGAGTTAGGACATGAAGTGTTTGAAGAGAAAATTAAAAAACCTATGGAACTTTATTTGCAAGCTAATAGAAATGTTATTAGTATGAATTATTTGAACACCATTATTGCTAATGCTATGGAAAAGTCTAAGCTTGGGGAAGCTGTTTTTTATGAAAATGGTCTCTTTAGTTCCCCAGCTTTAGAGGAGAAGTTTTTTCTCTGATGATACTTTATCTCCCATATGTGATAATTCTAAAGAAGAGGTACGTATGATTTGGGCCATAAGGGAGCGGCACATGAAGGAGGCTCTGGGGTATTGCTGCATTGAGCGAGCGGACCATAGGTGCTCCCGTGCGTGGTGGTTTAGGCCACGTTT
>NW_025246693.1:0-2487 GCF_018294505.1 Triticum aestivum | reverse complement strand
GCACTAGGTATGACACCTAGATCGGATATGAACTCCTTCATCCAGACTCCTTCATTTGCTGCTTCCGAAGCAGCTATGTACTCCGCTTCACATGTAGATCCTGCCGCGACGCTTTTTTTAGAACTGCACCAACTGACAGCTCCACCGTTCAGTTTAAACACGTATCCGGTTTGTGATTTAGAATCGTCCGGATTAGTGTCAAAGCTTGCATCGACGTAACCATTTACGACTAGCTCTTTGTCACCTCCATAAATGAGAAACATATCCTTAGTCCTTTTCAGGTATTTCAGGATGTTCTTGACCGCTGTACAGTGATCCACTCCTGGATTACTTTGGTACCTCCCTGCTAAACTAATGGCAAGGCACACATCAGGTCTGGTACACAGCATTGCATACATGATAGAGCCTATGGCTGAAGCATAGGGAACTTCTTTCATTTTCTCTCTATCTTCTACAATGGTCGGACATTGAGTCTGAATCAATTTCACACCTTGTATTACAGGCAAGAACCCTTTCTTTGCTTGATCCATTTTGAAATTTTTCAAAACTTTATCAAGGTATGTACTTTGTGAAAGTCCAATTAAGCATCTTGATCTATTTCTATAGATCTTGATGCCCAATATATAAGTAGCTTCACCGAGGTCTTTCATTGAAAAACTTTTATTCAAGTATCCTTTTATGCTATCTAGAAATTCTATATAATTTCCAATCAATAATATGTCGTCCACATATAATATTAGAAATGCTACAGAGCTCCCACTCACTTTCTTGTAAATACAGGCTTCTCCAAAAGTCTGTATAAAACCATATGCTTTGATCACACTATTAAAGCATTTATTCCAACTCCGAGAGGCTTGCACCAGTCCATAAATGGATCGCTAGAGCTTGCAGACTTTGTTAGCACCCTTTGGATTGACACAACCTTCTGGTTGCATCATATACAACTCTTCTTCGAGAAATCCATTCAGAAATGCAGTTTTGACATCCATTTGCCAAATTTCATAATCATAAAATGCGGCAATTGCTAATATGATTCGGACAGAAAGCATCGCTACGGGTGAGAAAGTCTCATCGTAGTCAACCCCTTGAACTTGTCGAAAACCTTTTGCAACAAGTCGAGCTTTGTAGACAGTAACATTACCCTCAGCGTCAGTCTTCTTCTTGTAGATCCATTTATTCTCGATGGCTTGCCGATCATCGGGCAAGTCAACCAAAGTCCACACTTTGTTCTCATACATGGATCCCATCTCAGATTTCATGGCCTCAAGCCATTTTGCGGAATCTGGGCTCATCATCGCTTCCTCATAGTTCGTAGGTTCGCCATGGTCAAGTAACATGACCTCCAGAATAGGATTACCGTACCACTCTGGTGCGGATCTTACTCTAGTTGACCTACGAGGTTCGGTAGTAATTTGATCTGAAGTTTCATGATCAACATCATTAGCTTCCTCACTAATTGGTGTAGTCGTCACAGGAATCGGTTTCTGTGATGAACTATTTTCCAATAAAGGAGCAGGTACAGTTACCTCATCAAGTTCTACTTTCCTCCCACTCACTTCTTTCGAGAGAAACTCCTTCTCTAGAAAGGATCCATTCTTGGCAATTAATGTCTTGCCTTCGGATCTGTGATAGAAGGTGTACCCAACAGTTTCCTTTGGGTATCCTATGAAGACACATTTCTCCGATTTGGGTTCGAGCTTATTAGGTTGAAGCTTTTTCACATAAGCATCGTAGCCCCAAACTTTAAGAAACGACAACGTTGGTTTCTTGCCAAACCATAGTTCATAAGGCGTCGTCTCAACGGATTTTGATGGTGCCCTATTTAACGTGAATGCAACCATCTATAAAGCATAACCTCAAAATGATAGCGGTAAATCAGTAAGAGACTCATAGATCGCACCATATCTAGTAAAGTACGATTACGACATTCGGACGCACCATTACGCTATGGTGTTCCGGGTGGCATGAGTTGCGAAACTATTCCGCATTGTTTCAAATGTAGACCAAACTCGTAACTCAAATATTCTCCTCCACGATGAGATCGTAGAAACTTTATTTTCTTGTTACGATGATTTTCAACTTCACTCTGAAATTCTTTGAACTCTTCAAATGTTTCAGACTTATGTTTCATTAAGTAGATATACCCATATCTACTCAAATCATTTGTGAAGGTGAGAAAATAACGATACCCGCCGCGAGCCTCAACATTCATTGGACCACATACATCAGTATGTATGATCTCCAACAAATCAGTTGCTCGCTCCATAGTTCCGAAGAACGACGTTTTAGTCATCTTGCCCATGAGGCATGGTTCGCAAGTACCAAGTGATTCATAATCAAGTGGTTCCAAAAGTCCATCAGTATGGAGTTTCTTCATGCGCTTTATACCAATATGACCCAAATGGCAGTGCCACAAATAAGTTACACTATCATTATTAACTCTGCATCTTTTGGCTTCAACATTATGAATATGTGTATCACTACTAT
>NW_025246692.1:0-2487 GCF_018294505.1 Triticum aestivum | reverse complement strand
CGGGCATGACCCAGGAAAGTGTGTCCGGCCAATTGGGATCGAGCGTGTTGGGTTATGTGGTGCACCCCTGCAGGGAAGTTTATCTATTCGAATAGCCGTGTCCCTCGGTAAAAGGACGACCCGGAGTTGTACCTTGACCTTATGACAACTAGAACTGGATACTGAATAAAATACACCCTTCCAAGTGCCAGATACAACCCGGTGATCGCTCTCTAACAGGGCGACGAGGAGGGGATTGCCGGGTAGGATTATGCTATGCGATGCTACTTGGAGGACTTCAATCTTCTCTCTTCTACATGCTGCAAGATGGAGATGTCCAGAAGCGTAGTCTTCGCCAGGGCTAGCTATCCCCCTTTTAATCCTGGCATTCTGCAGTTCAGTCCACTGATATGCCCCTTTACACATATACCCATGCATATGTAGTGTAGCTCCTTGCTTGCGAGTACTTTGGATGAGTACTCACGGTTGCTTCTCTCCCTCTTTTTCCCCCTTTCCTTTCTATCTGGTTGTCGTAACCAGATGTTGGAGTCCAGGAGCCAGACGCCACCGTCGACGACGACTCCCACGGCACTGGAGGTGCCTACTACTACGTGCAGGCCGCTGACGACGACCAGGAGTAGTTAGGAGGTCCCAGGCAGGAGGCCTTGCCTCTTCGATCGTTGCTACTTTTGTGCTAGCCTTCTTAAGGCAAAACTTGTTTAACTTATGTCTGTACTCAGATATTGTTGCTTCCGCTGACTCGTCTATGATCGAGCACTTGTATTCGAGCCCTCGAGGCCCCTGGCTTGTATTATAATGCTTGTATGACTTATTTATGTTTTAGAGTTGTGTTGTGATATCTTCCCATGAGTCCCTGATCGTGATCGTACACATTTGCGTGCATGATTAGTGTACGGTCAAATCGGGGGCGTCACAAGTTGGTATCAGAGCCGACTGCCTGTAGGAACCCCCCCTTCCACACTCCTTGGCCGAAGTCGAGTCTAGTCATTGCAAAACTTTTACTAACATGGCTGTGCGGCTTATGGGCCCACGTCGCCATTGGGTGGTACTAGGATCTTTTACTCCTCGACCTTTACTCTGGGACTCTGAACTCTCTTCTACTCGGGTTAAACGAATTTACTAACTCTAACACTAGGATCCCGTGACCGCGTTCACCCCAAAGATGGATGAACCATAGATGTTTCTTAGAATAGTATTTTGAACCATTCGCACACTGTCATTTGACTCCTTTGAAACGTCTTTGCTTTCAGATGGAACCCACGAGGCAGGTTGTTCGCCACACGATGGCCATTGGTGCCTCGGGATCACCTGCGGTGCTAGCTGAGATGATGACCTATCTGGGTTATCGCTGGCACCCTGAGTTCACCGTCTACGAGGAGTTCCAGGACTTTAACTAGGAGCAGTACCGTGCCATCGTCCACCTCTACTCTCGGGAGTACGACTCCACTACTGTGCTGCACACCGCACATGGTGTTGGTGTGACCATCGATATGGCTGTCCACGATGCAGCCTATGCTGCTCTGACACGTCTTCGTGGAGAGTATCAGGAGTTGGACACCTCCCCTTTCAGGCACATTGCTATCGCCTCTGATGTTGGTACGGAGGGATACTATACTGCTGCCTACTCCACTGTCACCCGGGAGCCCTTCTACCATCAGCACCTGGTTCTGCATGCTGATGGGCTGGATCGAGCTAACCGAGCTCTTCGCCACGAGATGTACACCACCCGTCAGCACCTTTACCGTGCTCTGACGCTGCTGCACCCCTTTGTCCGGTCTGGACAGGTACCGCGTGCTGCGATCTACCCAGCCAGGACCGTGATGCCCCACGGTGTCGGTTGGCCAGAGGTGGGAGGCTACTCTCCCGCACTTGGTCCTTTTCTGCCACCTGAGCACCGGGCTCTACACCTGAGTATCCGCGGCCCCCAGTCTGCTGACGTGGAGGATTATCCGTTACCTCACTACCAGCTGTCGGGCTACGATTACCTCCACAGTACCTCTTGGGACTGATGTAGGCTTGCTTGTAGTATTAGTTGCAGTCGCCGCAAGCCTGTGTGCCGCCTATGATGTTTTAGTCTATGTACTGAACTCTATGCATGGCCCCTTTTGTAAGTTATGCCGACTACTATGTAGTAGCTATCGTGCTCCATTCATTGTGCATGTTTCATCATGAATGATTCTTGTCATTGCAAATTTTCTCAATGCTGAACTACCCCTGTTATATATTAGCAGGATGGTTAGACCAGGTGGTCGTGGTCGTGGTGGCGATGCCCCACCACCACCTGAGTACATGGCTGGTATGATCCAACAGTTTGAACTGAACCGCCAATTCATGGAAAATATGATGGCTCAGTTTCCTCGCCCCAATATGAACCAACAGCCAGCTCAAGTGACTCTTCAAGATTTCATACGCCTCAACCCAACCATCTACCGCAGCTCAACTCAGCCTCTGGATGCTGATGACTGGCTCCATGACATCACCTATGAG
>NW_025246691.1:0-2487 GCF_018294505.1 Triticum aestivum | reverse complement strand
GAGGAACTAGGCACAAGCTCGTGTCTACCCAAGACCATGACTCTCCCGGCTTCCTGCCGGTATGCATGAAAAGTTCGCGAGGATGATCACTATCACCAGCATACCCATTCTAACAGTAAAGCATCTCCAATAGGCACTCATGCGTGTGACTTTATCGCTACATAAAAATAACGTATGCTCCAAGTCAAAATGGTGTTGTAACCATATCAACACACCACACAAAAATATTATGTCAGAGTTCAGAATGCTTGCCTTCAAGAGTATGCAAGGGGGTGCACTTTTTGAAAGTTTTCTTCTCTCTCCATTTCGTATTTTGAAAAATATTCAAATAACAAATATTTCAAAAACAGTACAAAAAGTTGTCCCAGAAATTTTTGAAATAAATCTTAAAATAGACTAAATGAAATTTGAGAGAGGTAGGAAAAAGATATAGCTAGTCAAAGTTCTGTTTTAAAAAAAAACAGAAAAAGAAAACGTTTCGATACAGAATACACTTTCGGGGTAGTGGACACGTACTCGAGGATATACGCTTCCACTTAAACACGCAGTGGCGGGGCTGGGTCACTGACAGTGGGTCCAGGGGGCCCACTGGTCAGGTTTGACTATTCCCTCCCTCTCCCTCCTCTTCTCTGCCTGAACGGGAGCGGGACTCCGGCGATCGCCGTCGACGAACGGCGGCTCCCCACGGGCATCCGAGGGCGGGGATGGACCTGCCAGACCGGGGCGGTCCTTCCGGTGGTCGTTGGGTCGACGGTGGTGGGAGGAGTCGCCGGCGGCGAGCTCCGCGGCAGAGGGGGCTACGGGAGTGAAGGGGGTTTTGGGCTCCGGTGGGTTCCGATCGAGGCTGAGGTGCTGGGCAGCTCCGCAAGAACAAGGGGAAGCGAGTGGTGGCGCTGGATGGGCGGGGGAGTGTCTGGTTGCGACGAATGGCACCGGCAGGCAGCGGCGGCCGAACCAGCCGGAGATGGGGGAGATGGCCTTGTCCGGTCAATCCACGGCTAGGGGAGCACTAGGGGGAAGGCTGAGGTCGTCTGAGCGCTCAGAGGGGCTTGGGGCCTCCTTTTATAGGCGTTCGAGGCTGGTCCCGCGGCGGCCGTGGATAAGAACGCCGGCGACCGCCGTGCTGTAGCTGCAGGGCGACGTGGCAGCGACGAGCGCGTGCCGACGGGTTTCAGGATAAGCTCGAGCTGTTCACAGGGGCAGCTGGCGCGCGCGGGTGGCTTGGGCGGCGCCGTCCATGGCAGGAGCTCACTACCGACGCCGGCGTGCCGCCAAAAGCTCTGACGGCGGCTCTGTAGGGCGCTAGGGGTGGCGTGGAGAGTGGGCGAGGGTAGTGCGCGGCTCTGCAGGCGAGCAAGGGCCAGGGGCGGGACGTGGCGAGGGCGGCAGTGCGACGCGGCGACTCGGTGCGCGCGCGTGCAAAACGTGCGCTCTGGGCGCGCCCAGAGCACGCATGGGACGTGCTCGACGAAATGCCAGGGCAGCCTAGAGTGCGAGAGGGAGGTTGGCAATTAACAGGACTAGGTTAGGAGTAGCTAGGATCTTAGTGGACAAGGTTGCTGGGTCAGAGGATCAAGTACACAGTGCAAACTAAAACTCATGTCAAAATCTGACTGTGCACACCAAGTGTTCGACAGAATGCCAAGTGCATCTAGGCAACTCTTGGAGTGGCCACAAACTCCAGATCAGGGTCTCCCTGGATGTAGGTGATGATGGCAAGGTCATTAGGGCAAAACCAGAAACTTGCTAGTGCAAGTTTTGCAAAACCACAGTTTTGGACAGAAAGAAAAACGTCTCATTGCATGCACTTAAAATCCTCCAATGGGTCCACTCTCCTGGACATAAGGGTTTTGTAGGGAGGGCTACCAGCAGGAAAAAGCTCAGGGTCACTAGAGTAAAATAAAATAGGGTTGCAGTACAAATCACCAAACTGGACCAGAATGAAAAAGAGGTTGATTCACTCAAATTTTTCAAAGAACATCACTGGGTTTTAGCATAAAGTTTAATTATATGCATCTACTGACATCTCCAAACACTTGGAAGAATTTTTAAAGGAATATTTAAAAAGGTTGTAGTGCAAAAATGCCTACTGGACCAGATTTGAAAAGTTGATGTAGAGCTCAAAATCTCCAATAACCAAAAGATATTTTTTGCATAAAAGTGATGTGGAAACATCACATGACATCCCCAAATTTTGGTGGAAATATTAAATGCATTTGTCAAATGGTTGCAGTGCAAAACAGGCTCCAAATTCATGAAAGATCATTTTAAAAGAGTAAAGCTCAAGAAAAAGCAAACCTTGCAATTAAATCCACTGATAAAGAATTGTTTCATAGAGAGAGCATACAAGTCCAATAATACTTTTGGAAAGTTTCCACTTGAGGTAAAACCCACAATATCAAAAGGGTAAATCTAGACAAATGGAAAAGTTTAATTTCCTGGCAAAATTTTATTTAATAAAACAAGGTCCAAATTTTGGGGTGTCAC
>NW_025246690.1:0-2488 GCF_018294505.1 Triticum aestivum | reverse complement strand
TTTTTTTTCTAAATTGCTTGATCAAATAATAATAAACTCAGAGCACACATGTATATCTTAGCATTTGTTCCCCTAAAAAAGGTATTTGTAACAAATGGTGTAGCTTTATCTAGGCACGTTGTACTACTAGATAATAAATTCTTTGTATGCATAATTAAATAGCTTTGCTAGGATCTAATTTTCTAACTTCTGCTAACTTTGTGACTGGAGATAATTTTATCATGAGAAGTTATATTTAGTTATTATCGGTTCCCTATGTTGTGCACACATTTTATTACCTCCTCATGCATTTTGTCGGAGAGATTTTTCCTAATAGTACCTATTTTATTTGTTCTTATCAATTATGTGGATGCTAGCACACTTTTTTTATCCTCGCAATTAAGGATGGCAATTTTACCCATGGATACGTGTATCCATACCTGTATGGGCAAGTTATGGAAACAATTTTATAACAATGGGTAGTTTCTGTCCTCCGGGACTTCCCCATTGACGAGGTATGCGAGCAGTGGCTGAGTCCAGATAGGGGTCACCGCGAGAGCTTCCTTGTTCTGGCTTCGTCCTCTCCGTCCGCAGGCTCCTGGCCGCCAGAGACCGGATTGTGCTCCGCCACCTTCCCTATCCGTAAAGATGACTTACGAGAGGATTTCTAGGAATGTGATCGACGGTGCCAGTTCGTGGCTTGCCCCCAGACGGGCCAGGTAGTCGGCGGCTATGTTGTCGTTGCGCTTGGCCTGATGCACCTCGATGCCATCAAACTTCCCATCCAGCTCGAGGACTGCCGCTCAGTATGCAGCCATCTTTGGATCTTTTGTGTCAAATGTCGTCATCAATCTTTTTTCCTTCTAATTTCCATGGATTACAGCAAAGATTTCTTGTGCAACGGTACCTTATTTTCTTAGATTAGCGATCCAGTGATGTATTTTAACGAGTTAGAACCTTAGGTTAAGCATGATTGTAAAATAGCGTGATGTCTCAACGTAATAGCGTATCCATAGCCATTGGAGGGGCCTCGCGCTAAACATATCGTGTACAATTTTGCATGCTATAAACCATTTAGCGTGCTATAGCGTCAAAGGCAGGGAATGTTGGTTCATATACATACGATGCCACTATTTACCACAGTTTTTTGGCATTTGTGCTTAAGGTTGGGCGTGCAAAATTGACGCCACACTTTGCCATACTCGAGATAATCGTGCAAGACTTTTCAAAGTCAATGACATGTGGGGTCTAGTTTGGACGGAAGGAATCTTGCCACAAGTATATGGTTACAAACCAAATAAGGGGTAAACTATAGTTAGAGCACTGTAAAAAATCACAGAGCAGAAGAGAACTCTGCAAAGACACACACACACGCGGCCACACGGGCCATTTTGAGCCAGGCTTCCTCGTCCATTCCCCAAATGGAATGGAATGGCAAGCATAATGGAGCCACCAGCTGGATGTCACACTGACTCACTCCATTATTTGCTCGTTACCTAAACTGCCTACACTAGGTACTAATTTGGCATGAGCACTAATTAACATGACTAAAACTGGGATCGATTGGGTGTCTGCGTGAGCACTGAAGCACCGTCTCCTCACCAAGTGATTTGACTGAACATGAATTAGCTGACTATAAAAGAGGCAAGAGTGAAAGCGATCCGGTCTGGCTCGGTTCGTTCTGGTCACAGCGAAATTAAGCGATCCGATGGGGCCCTCTCCCCGCCACCACCGCGCCAAAAATGCTGCACCGAAGCCTTGCGTTGGCTGCTATATATAAGCATCGGCGAAAGCGCACGCCGGCTGCAGCCTCCGTCTCCATGTCGCATCAGCCTCCGTGTACAATGCAGGTAGCTAGCAAAGCTCGTCTCTCAACAGGCCCGGCAGGCAAAATCCGGAGCCCTGTACGAAACTAAAAAATGGGTCCTATGTCACAAAAAATGAATTAACGACCAATTATAGTATATGTATCTCGTCAAAAAAAAAATTGTAATGTATATAATATAATGTCTTACATAACAATTAGACATATAAAAAATTCATACCTATCCAACTCCTCGTTGCTCTTTATTTGAACATCCTCATTCTTTTAGTATTCTTTGAAATGAAATCTTCAATGATATCCTCGTAATCAATCTTCTCCAACAATTCACTCTCAAGTGTTATTGTGACCAAATCATTGAGTCTTTGTTGTGTCATAGTAGTTCGCATATAAGATTTCAATAGCTTCAATTTAGAAAAACTTCTCTCTGCCGGTGTAACTGTCACAGGAATGGTCAACGGCGGGACCGGCCGGTCGGGCGACAAGACGTTTCTTGCCTTCCAGTAGACACGAGCCCACGGCCGCCGTCTCCCCACGATCGAGAGTTTTCAGTTCTCACGATCCCGAATTCCCGGTCTATTTAGGCTGTAGCGATCTAAACATCGAGTGCATGCCTGATCCAGTACGAGCAGTCGAGGAGATCAAGATTTAGGAGTTCTCGTAATCTCGTTTGAGCGGTGGTCGCTG
>NW_025246689.1:0-2488 GCF_018294505.1 Triticum aestivum | reverse complement strand
GTCCGAAATCAACCCTATCTCTTGTTTCCCCACACATACGGACTCTAAAAATAGCCTATACTTATGTGTTTCGAAATTACATGGGCCTGGCCCAATAATAAGGTGACGCAGCACCTAAAATAGCCTCGGGACGAAATTTATGAAGTGGCATCTTGTATATTTCGTCCAAGGCTTCATGCACCCATTATGGTGGCTTCAAAGTCCTGAAATCATCACTTGTAACTCCGTTCTTGTTCCCCTTGCGCATGCCATCATCTCCATGCTTGTTCTTGCTCCAATGTTCATCCTTCTCCAAGCTAGGCCCTTCATTTGTAAGCAAAACAAATGTATCCAATTTAGGCAGCATCATATTCTCATGAACATTAGAATCATTACCAAGAAACGAAAGTACCTGGTAATTTAGTTGGCGTGCACGAGCTCTAGTAATTGGTCCAGTATGTATAGCAGCAGGGGCTATGGGTGTAACAATTGTATTGATGTCCTCATCAGAGACGTATCAGGCATCCCCAAGCTTAATTCCTGCTCGTCCTCGAGTAGGTAAATGATAAAAAGAGAATTTTTGATGCGGAGTGCTACTTGGCATAATTTCAATGCAAATCTTCTTAATTATGATATGAATATTCAGATTAGAAAGATTCAAGACAAAAGTTTATATTGACATAAAAATAATAATACTTCAAGCATACTAACAAAGAAATTATGTGATAGAGGCAAAGGTGTCCCGTCTTTCGATGAGATGATGGATATCGCCTTGGTGGAAGTCGACTTTGACGATCCGACTACGAACATGCGAGGACGTCGCGCCTTAGCAATCGCTAAACCAACTCCGAGAGGTTATTGACCATGCCGGAGCACGATCAACCTGACCACGAGGGTCTGTTTCCTGCGAGCAAACGAAGAACAAGCAAGAAACTAAGATTGCAATCTGGATATTGCGAATTTAAGATGAAAGCTTTGTTGATCAAGGTGGGGTTCTGTGACGCCTTTGTCTGGTCGTTGAACACAAACGAAGTACGCGAAGTTGCAGCTATGGCGAACTTTTAATCTAAACAAAACCCAAGGAAAAGCTACTAGATGGATCTACTTATATAGGAGCAAGGGGTGGCGGCCAAGGAGGTGGGAGGACGTCCCAAGGCAGCCTAAAACTAAATCTAGGTCGTACAAGGCCAATGGACCCAAGTGGAGGTGATGTAACACCTTTGGACTTGTAGTTTGACTCGGATTCTGCTGCAGCATCAGATTGTTTCGTCCACAACTCAATGCTCCGGACGAATTTGAAGGTGATTCCAATTGGGTTGGAAAGTGCACGAAATCTAGTTTCCAACAAAAAAAGAATCACCCAATTCGGAGTCCGTATGAAAAACTTGTGTGCGTTTTGAGTCAGGTATGTCTGTGCAGTCCGAATCTGAATCCAGAACGTGAGAGACTTGGACTCTATCTTCTCTTGGGCCAAAAGTGACGTGAGAGAACTTTTTGGACAGCAAATAAACATCTCTTTCTTCCTTATCTTCACATGTGGATTGTACAAATGTCCCATACACCTGCAATTAGACAAAACACAAAAGTGTGTGAAGTATTTTTGTTCTGGATAACATAAATAGATTATTGAATAGTTTGCATTAGAAATCACCTGACAAATATGCATATATGCAATATTTTTGGTCATATCCAAGGTAGTCATGTCCTCATCAAAGTACGTCCTCCGTCTTCTTCACGCCAGAGTGTCCCATTAATCCTCCTCCATGCGCCTCCTGCAACAACAAAAGACGAACGGAGCTAGCTGGAATGCATAGCTTGTTAGCACGAAACACAAATCCATCGTTAACGACGAACTTGTTCCACATTCTTCCTTCTTTACAATTCTGCATTACATCTTTAAAATTAGCATCATGCACATATTGATCTTTGATGGTCTCCAAACCAAATATTTTGAAGTCAAGTTGTGAAAGCATAGTATAGCGGCGAGACAATGCATCAGCAATAGCATTTTCTTTTCCCTTCTTGTGTTTAATGACATAAGGAAAAGTCTCAATGAATTCAACCCATTTAGCATGTCTACGATTCAGTTTAGCTTGACTTTTAATATGTTTCAAAGATTCATGATCAGAATGTATAACAAATTCTTTGGGCCATAAATAATGTTGCCATGTTTCTAAAGTCCGAACAAGAGCATATAATTCTTTATCATAAGTAGAATAATTCAGACTAGGCCCACTCAATTTTTCAGAAAAGTATGCAACAGGTTTGCCATCTTGTAATAACACACCGCCTAATCCAATTCCACTAGCATCACATTCAAGCTCAAAAGTCTTATTAAAATCAGGAAGTTGGAGTAAAGGAGCATGTGTCAACTTATCTTTCAATACCGAGAAGGCTTCTTCCTGTGCGGTACCCCAAAGAAAAGGCACATCTTTCTTTGTAAGCTCATTGAGAGGTGCAGCAATGGTGCTGAAATCTCTCACAAAACGCCTATAGAATCCAGCGAGGC
>NW_025246688.1:0-2488 GCF_018294505.1 Triticum aestivum | reverse complement strand
GAAGATGGAAGAGGCAACAAATCAATAGGTGCACGAGGTAGGAAACCATACACAACTTCAAAAGGGCACATCTTAGTAGTAGAATGCAATGAATGATTATAAGCAAATTCAATATGAGGCAAGCATTCCTCCCACATTTTCTTATTATTCTTCAAAACAGCCCTAAGCATAGTAGACAACGTTCTATTGACTACTTCAGTTTGTCCATCAGTTTGGGGGTGACAAGTAGTACTAAAAAGCAGTTTAGTCCCCAACTTAGCCCATAAACATCTCCAAAAGTGGCTAAGAAATTTAGTATCATGATCTGAAACAATAGTATTTGGCACACCATGCAAGCGAATAATTTCACGAAAGAACAAATCAGCAACATTAACAGCATCATCGCTTTTATGACATGGTATAAAGTGTGCCATTTTCGAGAATCTATCCACGACAACAAATATGCTATCCCTCCCCTTCTTTGTTCGAGGTAAAACTAAAAGAAAGTCCATAGATATATCCTCCCAAGGAACACTAGGTACAGGCAAAGGCATATATAAACCATGAGGATTGAGTCGTGAATTAGCTTTTTGACATGTAGTGCAGCGAGCAATAAAACGCTCAACATCCCGTCTCATCTTTGGCCAAAAGAAATGTGTAGCAAGTACGTCCTCCGTCTTCTTCACGCCAAAGTGTCCCATTAATCCTCCTCCATGCGCCTCCTGCAACAACAAAAGACGAACGGAGCTAGCTGGAATGCATAGCTTGTTAGCACGAAACACAAATCCATCGTTAACAACAAACTTGTTCCACATTCTTCCTTCTTTACAATTCTGCATTACATCTTTAAAATCAGCATCATGCACATATTGATCTTTGATGGTCTCCAAACCAAATATTTTGAAGTCAAGTTGTGAAAGCATAGTATAGCGACGAGACAATGCATCAGCAATAACATTTTCTTTTCCCTTCTTGTGTTTAATGACATAAGGGAAAGTCTCAATGAATTCAACCCATTTAGCATGTCTACGATTCAGTTTAGCTTGACTTTTAATATGTTTCAAAGATTCATGATCAGAATGTATAACAAATTCTTTGGTCCATAAATAATGTTGCCATGTTTCTAAAGTCCGAACAAGAGCATATAATTCTTTATCATAAGTAGAATAATTCAGACTAGTCCCACTCAATTTTTCAGAAAAGTATGCAACAGGTTTGCCATCTTGTAATAACACACCTCCTAATCCAATTCCACTAGCATCACATTCAAGCTCAAAAGTCTTATTAAAATCAGGAAGTTGGAGTAAAGGAGCATGTGTCAACTTATCTTTCAATACCATGAAGGCTTCTTCCTGTGCGGTACCCCAAAGAAAAGGCACATCTTTCTTTGTAAGCTCATTGAGAGGTGCAGCAATGGTGCTGAAATCTCTCACAAAACGCCTATAGAATCCAGCGAGGCCAAGAAAACTCCTCACTTGTATGACCGTTTTGGGCTGCGGCCAACTCTCAATAGCTTCAATCTTGACTTTATCAACTTCAATTCCCTGTGGAGTAACAACATAGCCAAGAAAAGATACTCGGTCGGTGCAAAAGGTGCACTTCCCAAGGTTACCAAACAAACGTGCATCACGTAGAGCAATAAAAACAGCACGTAAATGTTCCAAATGTTCTTCCAAAGATCTGCTATAAATCAATATGTCATCAAAGTAAACTACCACAAATCGTCCAATGAAAGCACGTAAAACTTCATTCATTAATCGCATGAAAGTACTAGGTGCATTAGTTAACCCAAAAGGCATGACTAACCACTCATATAATCCAAACTTAGTTTTATATGCTCTTTTCCATTCATCTCCCAATTTCATACGAATTTCATGGTAGCCACTACGCAAATCAACTTTGGAGAATATTGTAGAGCCACTCAATTCATCAAGCATATCATCTAGCCTAGGAATAGGATGACGATAACGAATAGTAATATTATTAATGCCTCTACAATCAACACACATACGTGATGTACCATCCTTTTCCGGCACTAGAATAATAGGAACAACACAAGGACTAAGGGATTCGCGTATATAACCTTTGTCGAGAAGCTCTTGTACTTGACGCATAATCTCCTTCGTCTCCTCTGGATTGGTACGGTATGGTGCACGGTTTGGCAGTGAAGCACCGGGAATTAAGTCAATCTGATGCTCAATCCCTCGAATAGGTGGTAATCCCGGTGGCACGTCTTGTGGAAAAACGTCAGCGAACTCCTGCAAAATGTTAGTGACAGCAGGAGGCAAAGAGGAAGGCACGTCCTCGAATGAAAATAATGCCTCTTTGCACACAAAAGCATAGCAAACAGATTTGCTGAAATCTAGCTCATCAATATCAGATTTGGTGGCAAATAAACATGCACTTTTCAATTTAATTTCAGAAGCAACACTAGATGGTTTATTATTAGGCTTCATTTGTTGCTCAAATTCTTTTGCCACAATCTGATTTTCACTCTTATTCTTCTCCT
>NW_025246687.1:0-2488 GCF_018294505.1 Triticum aestivum | reverse complement strand
TGCAGCCGCCGCCACCTTGTCATCATCTTGAGAGGAATCGTCGTCCTCTTCGTAGCGGTACCAGCAATCTTTTGCTGTGTGCCCCAACTTGCCACATATCTGGCACCGAGGGGCATCAGGACGTGCGCGAGGATTGCCGCCCCCGCGGCGAGATCTGTTGCTGGTGGGAGCACGCCCGCTGTTGCGGGAGTTGGAGCCACCGTCGTTGCCTCCTACATTGGACCTCCCCCTGCCATGGGAGAAGCCGCCACGCCGAGAGGAGCCACCACGTCCACGAGAGGCCGAGTTCGCGGAGGACTTGAAGCCGCCGCCGCCGTTACCGTGGAAGTGTACCATCCGCTGATCGAAATTGGAGAGCATGGCGAAGAGCTCGTCGATGGTGACGGGGGTGACACGAGCATCCAGCGCAGAGATCAGCGGCTGGTAGTCGGCGTCGAGCCCGTGGATGATGTAGGAGATGAGCTCATCATCGAGGATCGCCTTGCCCGTCGCGGCCAACTCGTCGACGTAGCCGCGCATGGTGGCGAAGTAGGAGGCGACGGAGAGGTTGCTCTTCTGCGCATTGATGAGAGAAGTACGGATGTTGTTGATGCGACTCACCGATTGCGACGAGTACATGCCAGCGAGCGTCGTCCAGAGCGCTCCCGCGATGGTGACCGTGGTCACCGTGAGGAGCACCTCCATCGTGAGGTTGCTCAACAGGTAGCCAAGGACTTGCTGGTCCTCCCGGACCCAGATTGGGTGGAGAGGGTTGGGCGTTGAAGTCTCCTTGCCTTCTTTGTCGGTGGTGACGAGGAGCTTTGCCGGCTCCGGCTGGGTGCCATCGACGTAGCCGAAGACCCTGGCACCGCGCAGTTGGGGTATGATCTGCGTGCGCCATAGCACGTAGTTCGTGCGGGATAGCTTCTCGGTGACCTGGCCATTGAGACTAGGCTGGAAGGAAGCGCCGGAGGAGGAAGACATGGTGTGGCTTCGATATAGGTGGTTCTGGTAGCTAGATGAGTTGAAGAAGAGGGGCTCTGATTACCATGTGCGAGCGGTAAATGTCTTACCCTTGTCGAGGGCGACGTGTTCACGTTATATAGCAGGGGAGCCAAAACCCTAGATGGCTTTACATGCGGTTTGAGAGAGAGATAAGAGAGAATCTAAGATACATCTTGAGAGAGAAGAAAGGAGGAGATGGTTACAAGAATATCTCCATACAAACTACCTCCTAGCCTTATCTCTAATATGTACCGAACACATATATGTACCGCATATGATGGTGTTTAACAAACAGTTCCTAAAGTTAGAAATTTATAAAGTCATATGTGTGCACCTGTTACAGGTTCTTGAACTGAACACTTAATGAGCTCCTCTTATTTTCTCAACGATTTGGATGCTTTTATATCTGAACGCAGTCTTTCAGGGTTCAATATACGACTTCTATATATTGCTGTTAAAGTTTGATGTTACCAATCATGAATTAATTTGCACTAGCAGATGAGCATGCTGGCTACTCTTTCGTTTCTGCTTCGGTAGCAGACTGTAATGGATGTTTCTACTAGGACAAGCACTGCCATTGCGAGAAAGCTAATCAACCTCGCAGTTTCTTTGGACACACACACACACACACACACACACACACACACAGTGATGCCCGCTTCAGAGTTTCAGAGAAGAAGGAGGAAACAGAGAATATCAATTTGCTATATTTTTGTAGCTTTTGTGTTGGCTGTTGTTTCTCCTAGAGAGCCTTGTTCTTGGCTTCTTGCTGACGTTTTGGTCCTTTGGCTAGAGATGTACCGTTGGGCTGATGATGCATGGTGGCTTGGTTGAGATACTAATTGTTGATGCAAAGCAAATTCGTTGAAGCTGCAATCTCAAAAGTTTGTTGTTGTTTCGTAGATCGACGGGTCGGTTCATCGTTCTGCGGTGAGTGCTTATTGTTGCTGAGATGCAAGCACTGCTGCTTTTTTTTTAGAAAATTTGGCTACGGCCACTGCGAGAAAGTTAATGAACATGCAAACTGTGTAGGCCTCTCTCGCTCTCTATTTTCTTCAGCGTCTCAGAGAAGAAACAGAGTAACGGAAAACAGAGGAGCAGTAGTACAACGAATGCCTGAAATATTTACACAAGATTGCGTTGCCAACACAACCAACTTAAACACTGAACCGTCGCATCCAACTGGTTCAACTCACCAGGACAGCATAACCGGGGCTTGGGTTGTTTGCATCAGTAGAGTATAATGGCTCGTGGTCGTGGGTCACCAAGCCAAAAACCAGGAACATCACCAAGAGGGGAGTTGCTGCTGGCTCAATTCGGTGTCCACCTTGATATTTGCTTCTTACTGGCTCATCCGCTTCTCAAGTTAATTTTTCAGAGTTTTCGGCTGCAAACTTCTCTCAACAAGTAAACCGTCTCTCTCTCTGTTGCAAAATGCAGTAACCCATGGGGGTTTACCTTTAACCATAATCAGCATATCAGCATGTGCATCATGAAAAAAAAA
>NW_025246686.1:0-2488 GCF_018294505.1 Triticum aestivum | reverse complement strand
GTCCCTGCCAAAAAATAAAAAAGCAATCGGGTCCCTGTATTTTTTGAAGAAAGCAATCGGGTCCCTGGTCGTCCTGCAGCTCACGCCCTCACGCAGCAACCTCGCCGGACTCCCTCCGGCCGCTCCTCGTGCCCGGCCAAGTTGCAGGACCGGCGAAGGGCTCCCTCCAGCCGCTCCCCTTGCCCGACCGCGCGTGCTCAGGCGAGCGCAGACGCGAGCCGCTGGAGAAGCGGCCGCCTCTCTCCGCGTTCGGGCCGCCATGCCCAGGAACTCGGGCTGCCGCGCCCAGGAGCTTGGGCCGGAGATGATGCGGGCGTTGGCCGGCCTTCAGCGGCGCCATCCCTGCTGCTCTGCTGCACGCGCCGGAGCTCGAGGATGTCGTTGCTGCCCTGTTGCACGCGGCAGAGCTCGAGGGCAAGGAGGCCAGCAGGAGGGGAGGGAGTTGGCCGAGCTCCGCCGGAGATGGGGCCGAGCGGCGCACGCGCCATAGGAGGCGAACTATGGGGAGGAGGGAGCAGGCATGGGTAGTCGGCTGCTCGCCGGCTGCCTCCGCGCCCGTGAGGTCCTGGTGCAACAGGACGGCGGCGAGGACTGGGAGGTGCTTCGGGGCGGCGGCGGAGCTCCAGATCCGCATCCATGGCAGCGGCTCCTCCGTGCAACAGGACGGCAGCGAGGTGGGTGAGGTGCTCCGGGGCGGCGGCGGGGCGGCATCACCGGAGAAAACCGACGAGGTCGGCGCACGACGCGAGGCCGACGGGGAAGCGCCCTCGAGCTCTGCTCGGGAGAACCCATCGAGGGGGCCCGTGGAAAGAAGCGGGCGGTCAACTTTTTTTATTTTCTTAGGACATGTCGCTGACATGTGGGCCCTACATGTAAGTTAACGGTCAAACTAAACAGTCAAACAAACGGTTTGTTTAGGAGCGGGCCCGACTTGTCATAATCCAGATCAATTTTGAATCACATGGTGATTTGGGTTTTTTGAGACAGCCGACGCCAACAGTGGTAGGTATTAGTCACAAACAAATTTCCGGCAGTTTTTTGGAACAATAGGACGAAAAGTGGTAGTTTTATGCTATTCACTCCTTATACATAGAAGATAGAACAGCCAGAATGAGAACTAGAACAAGACTACGCTCGATGAAAAGCATATTCTGTAGAAATATAAATGGAAGAAACTGTGGACCAAGCAACCAGCACTCCTGCAAACATGAAAACACAATTGACAGCATAATGACCTCATCAGATGATGAAGATTGATTTAAGAAATGCAAAATTACTGCTATGGGTCAACCATACCGAGTGTATGAATTTCCACTAATTTCAGTTTGTCTGTACAACACCTATGCTATCTTATATACTTCTAGATAATGTTGCCATTTTTTCAGGTAATTTATTTGTCCTAGTTTATAAAATAAATGAAATCCCACAAACAACACGCTATTAGAATCATTCGATCATCCTACTGAATTAAAACTCGGAATAACAAACTTACAAAAACTAATAAATTAATGAAAGAAACACATAATAATATTCACATGCTATTAATCTATACCATAATTATAAGAAATGCGCGGCATGCCACCGCACGGGTATAGGCTAGTTATAACAAGGAAATGTTTGTCACGTCATGTATAGATGGACGAAAACTTGCACTCAATAAAAGTTGAGGCTAAATGTACGGCCACATTTCTTCTCATGCATTCTTTAATACTTTCAACATCGTCAATGCAACAGTACCAAATAGCCTTCTGGATCGATGCATATTTGTGACTTGTGGAATTTCTCTTGCCAGCAAACAGGCATTACCTTTTGGGACCGAAGTAGTAGATAGTTTGCCAAACTTACTCACCGAGTCCTGTATTCGATCAAATTTAGGCGGAGGCAATTCATCAGTTTGTGCATGGGCTGGATACACTTTAATGGGAGACCGCAATGCTAACACTGATCTCCAATATGGAAAGTAACTATTCCATGTGCATTCACACTCCCAACGTCTGCATAGTCTATTTCTGAAAGGCTTTTTATCTGCATTAGGCGTTTCTGCAGTTGCCTTAGTTTCGACAATCTTCTCACCATTGGGCACTGGCCACCATTCGTAAGGGGAAGGTTTCCAATGCGGATGACTCCTCCGGTGGGGAAAAAACCATGATCATTGAGAATCTGTGAAATGTGTTGAAGAACCTTTGTGTCAGGCACCTCTTTATGTGTCAGCTCCATTGTTGCACCATTAAGCCGGAATTCCATATTCAGTGTTTGTCAGAAATCAATCTACTGCGATTCGCAGACGACGTAGACAAAGGAAGGGCAGGACTTCCAGGATGCAACGGCCTGCGGAGGGAGGGAGGGGAAGAGCAGAAGCTTGATGAGTACGAGGGGGTGGGGATGGGGGAGGGGCAGGGTGGGGATTAAATCGTCGCCAGCGGGAGGAAAATAACCCTAGCTGCCGGCTGCCTCTCTTCCGGCGGTGGCAGATAGGTAGGCAGCAATC
>NW_025246685.1:0-2488 GCF_018294505.1 Triticum aestivum | reverse complement strand
GATCATGACCATCTCCCTAAACTGAAATTGAATATTCCACCATTTGAGGGTAGATATGTTCCTGATATATATCTTACTTGGGAGTTAGAAACTGAACAACGATTTACATGTTTACAATATCCTGAGGAGAGACGTGTTCCTGCTGCTGTTTGTGCTTTCACTAGCTTTGCATGTGTTTGGTGGTCTGAACATTGTAGATTATATCCTGTTCCAGCTACTTGGGCTGCTTTGAAAACTGCTATGCGTACTCGTTGGGTTCCACCATATTATCAACGTGAATTACTTCAAAAATTGCAGCGCTTAAGACAAGGGAAAAATTCTGTAGAAGAATATTATCAGGAATTACAAACTGGCATGATTAGATGTGGTATTGTTGAGGAGAATGAAGCTATGCTTGCACGTTTTATGGGTGGATTAAATAAAGAGATTCAGACCATTCTAGAGTATAAGGATTATAGTAATATCACTCGTTTATTCCATCTTGCTTGTAAAGCTGAACGTGAAGTGCAGGATCGACAGCCATTGGCGCGAACTAACTTTTCTGCAGGTCGACCTTCATCATGGACACCGCGTGCATCTTCTACTTCCACTGCACCAGCACCTCCATCAGGTTCCACCTCCAGCTGTGATACAAGAAAGCAGGCACAACCACCACTATCTGCCAAGAGCGCACCTGCCGGGCCTGCACAGAGCTCTTCTTCTTCCATGGCATCAACAGGGCACACAAGTGATATTATTTGTCGTCGTTGTAAGGAAAGAGGACATTATGCGAGAGAATGCAAATCTCAGCGTGTAATGATTGCTACTGAGGATGGTGGGTATGAGTCCGCTAGTGACTATGATGAGGAGACTTTGGCTCTTATTACACGTGAAGAACATGGTGGAGATGATTCTGAAAATGAGACGCAATACATGGCTCCTGAAGACGCTGACAGGTATGAATGTTTAGTTGCTCAACGTGTTTTGAGTGTGCAGGTCACACAAGCAGAGCAAAATCAGAGGCATAATTTGTTCCATACAAAGGGAGTTGTGAAGGAACGTTCTGTTCGCGTCATCATAGATGGAGGGAGCTGTAACAACTTGGCTAGCATGGAGATGGTAGAGAAGCTAGCTCTCACCACAAGACCACATCCACATCCTTACTACATCCAATGGTTCAACAACAGCGGCAAGGTTAAGGTAACACGTACTGTTCGTGTGCATTTTAGTATCTCTACATATGCTGATTATGTTGATTGTGATGTGGTACCCATGCAAGCATGTTCCTTATTACTTGGTAGACCATGGCAATTTGATAAAAATTCTGTACACCATGGTAGAAACAATCAGTATACTCTTGTTCATAAGGATAAAAATATTACTTTTCTTCCTATGACTCCTGATTCCATTTTGAAAGATGACATTAATAGAGCTAATAAAGCAAAACAGGAGAAAAATAAGAGTGAAAATCAGATTGTGGCAAAAGAATTTGAGCAACAAATGAAACCTAATAATAAACCTTCTAGTGTTGTTTCTGAAATTAAATTGAAAAGTGCATGTTTACTTGCCACAAAATCTGATATTGATGAGCTACATTTCAGCAAATCTGTTTGCTATGCTTTTGTGTGCAAAGAGGCATTATTTTCATTCGAGGACGTGCCTTCCTCTTTGCCCCCTGCTGTCACTAACATTTTGCAGGAGTTCGCTGACGTCTTCCCACAAGACGTGCCACCGGGATTACCACCTATTCGAGGGATTGAGCATCAAATTGACTTAATTCCCGGTGCATCGCTACCCAACCGTGCACCATACCGTACCAATCCAGAGGAGACGAAGGAGATTATGCGTCAAGTACAGGAGCTGCTCGACAAAGGTTATATACGCGAATCTCTTAGTCCTTGTGCTGTTCCTATTATACTAGTGCCTAAAAAGGATGGTACATCGTGTATGTGTGTTGATTGTAGAGGCATTAATAATATTACTATTCGTTATCGTCATCCTATTCCTAGGCTAGATGATATGCTTGATGAATTGAGTGGCTCTACAATATTCTCCAAAGTTGATTTGCGTAGTGGATACCATCAAATTCGTATGAAATTGGGAGATGAATGGAAAACTGCATTTAAAACTAAGTTTGGTTTATATGAGTGGTTAGTCATGCCTTTTGGGTTAACTAATGCACCTAGTACTTTCATGAGACTAATGAACGAAGTTTTACGTGCTTTCATTGGATGATTTGTGGTAGTCTCTTTTGATGATATACTGATTTATAGCAAATCTTTGGAAGAACATTTGGAACATTTACGTGTTGTTTTTATTGCTCTACGTGATGCACGTTTGTTTGGTAACCTTGGGAAGTGGACCTTCTGCACCGACCGAGTATCCTTTCTTGGCTATGTTGTTACTCCACAGGGATTTGAAGTTGATAAAGCCAAGATTGAAGCTATTGAGAGTTGGCCGCAGCCCAAAACGGTCACACAAGTGCGGAGTTTTCTTGGACTCGTTGGTT
>NW_025246684.1:0-2489 GCF_018294505.1 Triticum aestivum | reverse complement strand
GATCACAAGAGTTTGAAGTACATTTTCACGCAGAAGGAGTTAAATCTCAGACAGAGGAGATGGTTGGAGCTCATCAAAGATTATGATATGAGATTGCATTATCACCCTGGAAAGGCTAACGTAGTAGCAGACGCGTTGAGCCGCAAGAGTCATGTCAACACCCTCATGACCGGAGAGTTACCTCAGGAGTTAGCCGAGGACCTACGCGAGTTATGTTTGGAGATAGTCCCAAGAGGCTATTTAGCGACATTGGAGATTCAGTCTACCTTGATGGAAAAGATCAGAGAAGCTCAGAAGTCAGACAAGGAGATTGAAGAGATAAAGGAGAAAATGAGCAAAGGAAAAGCCAAGGGATTTCGTGAGGATGAGCACGATACCTTATGGTTCGAGGACCGCGTATATGTGCCAAATGATCCGGAGATCAGGAAGTTGATTTTGCAGGAAGCCCATGATTCACCGTACTCGATTCACCCAGGTAATACCAAGATGTATTTGGATTTGAAGAATACTTTCTGGTGGACCGGAATGAAGAAGGATATTGCGGAGTTTGTAGCAGTTTGTGATGTATGTCAGAGAGTGAAGGCAGAGCATCAGAAGCCAGCAGGATTGCTACAACCATTGCCGATACCCGAATGGAAGTGGGATAAAATAGGCATGGATTTTATCACGGAATTACCCAGGACTCGTTCAGGCTATGACTCGATATGGGTTGTAGTCGACCGTTTGACGAAAGTGGCTCATTTCATTCCAGTAAAGACCACTTACACCAGTGCTAAGTTGGCTAAGATCTACATGACCAGGATCGTATGTTTGCATGGAGTTCCGAGGACCATAGTATCAGGCAGAGGAACCCAATTTACCTCGAAGTTTTGGAAGCAGCTACATGAAACGTTGGAAACCAGGCTGGAATTTAGTACAGCTTTTCACCCACAGACAGATGGAAAGACCGAGAGAGTCAACCAGATTTTGGAGGACATGTTGAGAGCATGTGCACTAGATTATGGATCCAGTTGGGACGACAATTTGCCATATGCGGAGTTTTCTTATAACAACAGTTATCAAACCAGTTTGAAGATGGCCCCTTTTGAAGCCTTGTACGGAAGGAGGTGTAGAACACCGTTGTTATGGGACGAAGTTGGAGACCGTCAGTTGTTTGGACTAGATTTGATTAAGGAGTCTGAACAGAAAGTAAGGTTGATTCGCGATAGACTCAAGGTAGCCCAGTCCAGACAGAAGAGTTATGCCGATTCTAAACGAAAGGAGACAGTTCATGAAGTCGGAGACCGAGTGTATCTTCGAGTATCACCACTTCGAGGAGTGAAGCGCTTTGGAGTTAAGGGAAAGTTAGCGCCCCGTTTTATCGGACCGTACAGAGTTTTGGAACGTATGGGAGAAGTTGCTTACAAATTGGAATTGCCCGAAGGATTGTCTGGAGTACATGATGTATTTCACGTTTCGCAGTTGAAGAAGTGCCACGCAGAAATGGCTGAGATACCGCTAAGAGATACTGTGCCACTGGAAGCGATTCAGCTGGAAAGTGATTTGACTTATGAGGAGAAGCCAGTTAAGATTCTCAAATATGCCAGCCGAGTTACCCGCAGCAAGGTTATCAAGTTTTGCAAAGTTCAGTGGAGTCACCACATGGAGGATGAAGCCACCTGGGAGCGAGAGGAAGATCTACGGAAAGACCACTCCCACCTGTTTTCTAGCCAACCCGAATCTCGAGGGCGAGATTCATCTTAAGGGGGGTAGGTTTGTAACATCCCAAATTTCCAATTTGGTATGTTATACATAGATCATCATTGCATATCATGTTTTATTGCATTTTGACAAATCCTCGATAAATCCTAAGCAACTCAAGGACCCTCGGAGAGAGTTGGGGATTTTCTCGAATTTTCCAATTTGATTTTCAAACGAGGATTGTGGTTTTAATTATTTTTCTCCCCGGAAAATATTTCATTTTAAATAAACGAGAGGAGAAAATATGACTTCTCCAAAACAATTGAAATACTGGAGGAAAAATGTTAAAATCATTATTTGGATTTTATTTGCAATTTCTATTGCATTAAAAATATTGCATGTTTTCAAAATATTTATTTTGGATTATAAAAAAATGTTCACCCTATTCTAGATTTTCTAACTAGACGGGGAAAATTTATTTCATATTTTTCTGATTTTTATTTATTTTTCTACGTATTATTTTCCGCGGAACTTATTTAAAAAAAAAACGCCCGCGCGCCGACTGGGCCAAAGGCCCAGCCGACGGCCCGCCTCGCGCCTCTCCTCTTCCCGCACGGGATCGCCGCCGTCGCCGTGTCCGCCATGGACACGAGCCGCCGCCGCCTTGGGTTGCCCCTCCCCCAAGCCGCCGGACCCCCCCTCTTTATATACCCCCCTCTCCTTTTTCCTCTCACCGCCGCCGCCGGAGTAGCCCCGCCGCCGCCCGCATCTCGCCTCGCCGCCGCCGCCGTTTGCCTCGCCGTCGCCGC
>NW_025246683.1:0-2489 GCF_018294505.1 Triticum aestivum | reverse complement strand
TGATTGGGGTTGGTCTGGGGACACTCACGCATATAATGACCAGATTCCCCACATTTGAAACAAGTCACGGAACTGGTACGTGGAGGAGCATTATTGGTTGGACCCCCATAGGGCTTGGCTGGAGCAGACTGTTGTACCGGGCGAGGCGCCTGGAAGGATGGCCTCGGTGTGAACCTGGGTGGCAGGGCGGTGTTGGGTACCCACACGCGGCGCTTCTGAGGACCAGCACCGGATGAGGAACCCGTGTCACGTCCATGCTTGCGTGTTGCGTCATAATCAGTCTGACCAGTTTCAGCACTGATGGCTTTGTTGACAAGTTTCGAAAAAGATGTGCACTCATGCAGACGGAGGTCGCGGCGAAGCTCAGGACTAAGGCCCTTACGGAACCTTGCTTGCTTCTTGGCGTCCGTAGACACTTCCTCAGTTGCATATCGGGCGAGATTACCAAACTCTCTGCTATAAGCATCCACAGAAAGTCGGCCTTGGGTGAAACTGCAAAAATCTTCACGTTTACGGTCCATGAGACCCTCCGGAATGTGATGTTCACGGAAAGCCTCGCTGAACTCAGCCCAAGTAGTGACATGGCCCGCTGGGCGCATAGCTCCATAATTCTCCCACCATAGACTGGCGGGGCCTTCAAGATGATACGCAGCAAAGGTGACCTTGTCAGCCTCCGCTACCAGCGCGGAACGCAGCTTATGAGAGATACTGCGAAGCCAGTCATCAGCGTCGAGAGGCTCGACGGAGTGGTGGAACGTGGGTGGATGCAATTTGATAAAATCACTAAGTGACACCACGTTAGCCCTCTGATGGTGTGTTGTATTCTGTTCAATACGCTCCAACAAACGGTTTGTCTCCCGCTTGTTTCTCTCAGCTTCCATCATAACCTCGGCTAGTGAAGGAGGTTGAGGCAGATGTTCATTTCTGGCTTCACTGCCTTCGGCCTGCTCTTGGGAAGCAGGGTTGGCGCGCGTGTTGACCATCCTAGGTAAACAAGACAATGATTTAGTCAGAATGATAAAATTCCGACATAGGATACATAATGTAAGGAATAACTCGGAATGCAAGATGATCATCCGTATGACATGGTAGATACAGAAACTGCTTCTTTATTCCATCGTCATACACACCATACAAGGTTTAGTACAAGACCAAGCAAAGTACTAATACGGTGAAAGGAGGATTACATCTCATCGGAGGCATTCCAAGCTCCTATACATTATTTTTCTACACCTCCGGAAAGAGTACAAACTAGAACATATCCCACGAGTCACGCGGAACGACAGACGACACAGCTAGTGTGAACTAGGGATAGAATCACTAACTCAGACCGATCCGTAGTAGTCCTCATAGAAGTCACCTCCATAGCCTGGAAGCTCAACATGTTCATCCGGAAACAGACGATCTCGCGGAGCTTGTGGACCATAAGGGCTAGGATGAGGTCGTGGACCAACAAACGGTGGCCTGCGGGGACCGCGAGGTGGGGTGATGCCTCCTACATCACGCCAAACCATCACGTCTGGCAGAGCAGATCTCACAGGATAGAGATCGCGCATATCTGAGAATCCAGCTTGCACCGCCGGTGCGAACCGAGTCAAAGTGGCCCAGTGGTCAGCACGGGTATTGAAGAGCTCTAACCTTAAGGCCCGATTTTCACGGTCCTTATCCTCGAGCATCTCAGCAGTGGTGCGAGTTCGTGAATCCTCCTGAGTGGAATCAGCATAAATAGCTTGGAGATATCCTTGTGCTCCCGGAAGTGATCCTGGCATATACCGGAAACCAGAGTCCCGAAATAAACCAGATCTGACTCGCATAATGGTCATCATGGAATAGGCGGCATCCTGCACAGCCATCTCAATAGTAACCCCGAGTCCATAGGAGCAGTGAAGAGGCTCGGTGGATCCAGGATAAGATGGAAATATCCTGACAGTGCAGAGATACTGGCTTTGATTGAAGTCCCGGAATTGCTCTTCGACCGTGTACTCGGGATACCAGCGATATCCAGCCTCAGTCATTACCCTGACCAACTTAGCAGTATGGCTGGGTACATCTAGGCATCGAGTCAGGCGAACCACTTGATTGAGGTCGCGAGTGGCCATCTGAAAGCATGATCATAATGCAAAGGCATTAGAATTTCTAGCAAAATTTCGGCAGCATAACAGCTGTAAATGCTCAAAAAGGATATTGAGACATTTGACAAAGGATTTCGTACACACTCAACATCATCACATCAAAGTTCTGAACCATTCTGGCTACATAATGTGGTAGTAGAACTGAACTAGGCTTGTAACCATCAAACTTATAAGGTACTACTGATTAGTAACACGTGATCCTGACAGAGAGAATAGATCTTAATTCCTTAACCCCCGGTGGAAGAATGGACTGACTCAGATCAGAATGTCATAAGATATAAGAAGTAAAAAGAGCCTTACGTTCCATCCCACAAACAATTCCCCTACATATAACTAAAGAATTTCTAGACTCAACAT
>NW_025246682.1:0-2489 GCF_018294505.1 Triticum aestivum | reverse complement strand
CCACGCAGCCCCTGGCCCCTCTCCTCTCTCCCTGGACCTCTCTCCCTCCTCTGCTCCCTCCCTACTACGCCACCGAACCCGCCCATCACCGACGTTCGCCGTTGCCGCGACCACCGCCGTCCCGACGACACCCTGAGCGGTCTACGAGCTCCGCCCCGATGCCCTCTTCTTCCTCACCGATCCTCACGACGCCGGAAGCCCCTGGACACCGCCAACATCGCCGTTTCCCTCGTCGGCCACCGGAGATCGCCGCCGCCCGTACGTCGCCTCCGACGCCTCCCCGAGCCCACTTCGACGGCCGTCGCAACCGCCGTGAGCCACTGACTCTTCTCACTCCATCCATTTTTCCTCTCGCACGCCGTAGCCGCCGCGTCACTTGCGCCTGAACGCCGGCCGCCACCCGAAGCTCGTTTCCGACGAGCTCCGGCCTCCCTAGCCACTGTTGCTTGCCGCGCTGGATGCGGGCGAGCTCCAGCTCCCCGCGGGTGCCCTCCGCCGCTAGTTTGGGCGCCGGGAGACCGAACCCGAGCCCTCCGCCGCGCCTGTTGCCGCCGGCGACGAGCCGCCGGCTGGTTATGCCCTGTTGATCAGGGATTTGACCTCCCCTGGGTCGCTGACAAGTGGGCCCTGGCCCAGCTAATCCTAGATTAGTTTTTTTTAAATTAAGTCTAATTAACCCAACTGACATTTTAATTAGGAGTAATTTAACATTAATTAATTTAGGTTAGTTAGTTAGTCACTGACGTGTGGACCCCACACGTCAGGTTTGACCTGGACCCGGTCTGTTGACCCGCTGACGTCACAACGACGTCATGCTGACGCAGTTAACCTTTTCTGGATTTATTCTTATTCTGAAAATTCCAGAAAATATCCAAAACTTCAAAAATTCATAGTAATTCAACCGTAACTCCAAATCAAACAAATTATATATGAAAAATGATAAGAAAAATCCAATCTATCCATCTGTACCATTTTCATGCATGATAGAACAACTTAGGGCTGCTGTTTAGGCCAAATCTTATAATGGCATTTAAATCTTCACATATGGAGTTTGAATTTGAACCTAGGGTTCAAACCAACTTCATTTAACCTGCTGCTAGTTGCATTAGCTCAAACCACATCATATTGCCATGTCATGATCATGCATCATATTGTGCATTGCATTGATGGTGTTTCCTTCTGTGTTGCCGGTGTTTGTCCCCTCTCAGTAGACGATGTACCGACGATGAATTCGATGACACCGATGAAGAACTATATTATCTTCAGAAGTGCTAGGCAAGCAAAACCCCCTTGTTCATTCCGAAACAATCCCGCTCTCTCGCTCCTGCTCTCTTTTACTGCATTAGGACAACAACGATTCATCTGTTACTTGCTGCAGTAGCTGAACCCCTTTATCCTCTGCATGACCTGTCATTCCACAGTAAATAGATGAAACCCACTAGCATGAGTAGGAGTTGTTTGAGCCCTGTTATGCCTACTCATTCATGCTTGTTTGTCATGCCTGCTACTTCTTAGAGTTGAGTCAGGTCTGATTCATCGGGGATGAATCGGAGGTGTTTGAACATGTCCTACCGTTGAGAGCTAAGTGTGTGAACACGATTTGGTAAAGGTAGCGGTGAGAGGCCATGTAGGAGTACATGGTGGGTTGTCTCATTGCAGCCGTCCTCAGGAACTGAGTACTGTGTTTATGATCCATGAACAGTTACTAGCACGCATTGGAATGCTTAAGTGCCCCTCTCGACTTATTAATCAACTTGATCTCTGTCCAGGAGTTGCAACTAGTTTCTGGTGTTTGTAGGTAGTGTTAGTAGTCTACCAAGTGGCACCCGGTACAGGTGGGCTTGGGACAGACTAGGCACCGTGGCACTGTGTACCAAGCGTAGAACCACCCGTCGAGGTGGGCTTGGGAACCCTGCACACATTGTTTGGGGCCGTGAGCGACACCCCGGCCGGATCTCCTTGCGGATGGAACCCGAATAGTCGATAAACCTGGACTAGAGACTTGTGTGGTTGGTCAGGTCGTGGCTGACTCCCTCACCAGGCTTCCGCTTGAAGGTTGCCAAGATACATGACGTGTACATGGCGGTAAGTGGCGAGAGCGTGTGTGAAGAAGTACACCCCTGCAGGGTTAATATGATCTATTTGAATAGCCGTGTCCGCGGTAAAGGACTTCTGGGTTGCCTATAACAGTTCATAGACAAGCGAAAGTGGATACTCTAAAATGCGCAAGATAAGCGTGAGTGCTATGGATGGCGTTCTCGTAGGGAGACGGGAGCGGATCCATAGTGGTGTATTGAAATGGTGAATATGTGGACTCGTGTGCGCCACCTCAAAAAAATTACTTACAGTCGTAGTTCAGGATAGCCACCGAGTCAAAGCTGGCTTGCTGCAGTTAAACCCCACCACCCTTTGTTGATAATGATGCATATGTAGTTAGTTCTGATGTAAGTCTTGCTGAGTACATTTGTACTCACGTTTGCCTATTTTAT
>NW_025246681.1:0-2489 GCF_018294505.1 Triticum aestivum | reverse complement strand
GATTGTGAGGTAAGTTGTTGCCTTTTCTCACCAACATCCCACTTGTCTACGAATTTACAGAAAACCCATAATTAGTATCTTAAAGCCAACCACATCCCTCCCTGACCTCACCAAAACAGCCCAAGGAATATATTCTAATTGAAACATAATATATCTCTAGTGACATATGTATATCAAAATTAGAGTGTTTTGTACCAAGTTTGTGAATAACTATTATTTTAATTATGATTCGTTGCAACAAACATGAACATTGCTAGTATTTCCAACCATGCATTTTTTTCCTAGTATTGCATAGTTTCGAGTTTTCCATCAAGATATTAGTCACTCATGGTTATTTACTTTTAATCATGTACACATATGCACTATGTAACTAGCCTTGCTTATTGGCTTCCAAAGCATAACTTTCGCTCCTACTTACAATATGTAGAGTATTTAACAAAAAACTACCACTTTCAACCAGCCCTAGGAAGAATCTATTGTACAAAAAATATCAAAAACACACCCAAAATTTCTTAATCCACGCCAAAAACTACTACCTAGTACTCCTACCGATTAGGTTCGTTTAAACCCATTTATGACAGGGTTGGCCCACACGGCCGTGCTGATGAGGTAGCTTAAACCAACCCATTTTGTTTGACCGTTGACACGAGGGACCCACAACTGACCTTCTATCCTGTTATTCCCCCTCAAATCATTATTTTTCCTGAACATTACTTCAAACAGTACTGATGCATGTTCGTCGGTGGCGCCGGTGATGAGCGAGTTGGCCGCCACTCCGCCGGATGGGCCGGACGCCACGCTGGCGTCCGCATGGGTTGGCAGGCTGGCCCGAGCGTGACTCACGAGCGAGCAAGCCGCCGCGCTGGCCTTCACTCGAGCCAGATGGCTGGCCTTAGCGCGGCGCGCGTGAGCAAGCCGCTGCACTGCCGTGTCAATCTAGTTAGCAAACCTTGCAGACAAGCAGCTGGACGGAGCTATCTTGGCTAGCTAGCGGCCATGAGCGCCGGACGGAGCTGGCATCCGGGCTGTCGCAACATGGGCTCCGCACCACCAGCCGTTTTGACCTCGCCTTCTGCCAGCGGCGGTAGCTACGTCCCATGGCCGAGGATGACTAGGTGGATGGGCCAGAGGTAGGAGGTGACTCGAGGATTTTTGTTGGTAAGAGCATGTACAATGGTTGATAAGGTAGTCTTATCTTAAGTCTGCCACGTATCCAAGTGGTAGTAGGTTCTTGGCATTTTAGTGGTTTCTTGCATTATTAGGGGTTTCTTGTAAGGAACAATGTACGTACTACTAGCGACAACAGGCGATTCTAGGTTGTGTTGTACTCCAATGAGTACTACTATTGGTCGCAGGAGTGTATACCTCATTTTGTGGGTTCGATCCCGGCCGAACGCACAGCGGCCTTTTTAAAAAAATAGTACTACTACACTTTGGTGCGAGCCAACATTTTACACGGGTAGTTTGAGTTTTGAAGTCAAACGGACGTGCGGCTCCACAATCTGGGTGCACTGGATAGCCTAGCCACGTGAACGGGTATTCCTTCCCAGCATCTTGTGGCCCGCGTGCTCGCCCTAGCCGCACCTTGCTTGCAGCTTCCTCATCAGCTAGTAGCATATTTAAACTAGCGCCTCCCAATTAAGCCCGAGGAGCCGGAAAAGCCTGGCGGGGCATTGGGAACTGTGCAATATGGCTCTGTACGTAAAGTGCTCTACTACTACTCTGTAGCTTGTGGCGTTGCACGCATGGACTTCACTCCATTATCGTCTCTACTATAAAAGAAATTCCTCTTGACATGTTTTTTTTTGAAACGGAGGCAAAAGCTTTGCTTCATCTCATTCATAAGGAAGGAACTACTAACAAAGTTCGACGAGATCCATTACACCTCCACAAATGGAAGCGAAAAGCCTAGTCTCGCTGTATCACATAACTCAAATGTTCTACCCCCACAGTAACCATCGCTGATAAATAGGCTGCTAGTGTGTGCGTGAGAGGAGCAGCTGAGTAGGCCAGCTACGTGAGAGGAGCGGCTAAATAGAGCAACGAGAGTACCCACTAGGCCACTATGTAGGTGTACTTCCCCTGCATTGATAGTACAGCGATGGTTCTAGAGAACAGTAGTACCCTCCACTTCCAACTGTAGCTCCTTGGCCCTGAGATTCAAGAGTTCAAAACTGGTGCACTATACTAGACTAGACTAGAAGTACAGTACATCGCACTACTAGTTGAGAAAAGTAGTACTAGTACTGCTACAGTACGAGTACGTACTCCTCCGTCACGTAATGTAAGACGTTTTTGACACTAGTTGGCGTGTACAAAAAATGGCTAAAGCATACCCAAAATTTCTTAATCCACGCCAAAACTATTACCTAGTGCCAAAAATTTCTTACTAGTGCTATTATTCACAGTATAATACAATCCCATAACATTCCATAATGCTAGTACTAGTAGTAAATAATAGCCTCACCCCTTCGCTGAGGAACGATCTA
>NW_025246680.1:0-2489 GCF_018294505.1 Triticum aestivum | reverse complement strand
TGAATACATAGACAAACAGAGTGTCACTAGTATGCCTCTACTTGACTAGCTCGTTGATCAAAGATGGTTATGTTTCCTAACCATAGACATGAGTTGTCATTTGATTAACGGGATCACATCATTAGGAGAATGATGTGATTGACTTGACCCATTCTGTTAGCATAGCACTTGATTGTTTAGTTTGTTGCTATTGCTTTCTTCATGACTTATACATGTTCCTATGACGATGAGATTATGCAACTCCCGTTTACCGGAGGAACACTTTGTGTGCCATCAAACGTCACAACATAACTGGGTGATTATAAAGGTGCTCTACAGGTGTCTCCGAAGGTACTTGTTGGGTTGGCGTATTTTGAGATTAAGATTTGTCACTCCGATTGACGGAGAGGTATCTCTAGGCCCTCTTGGTAATGCACATCACTTAAGTATTCCAACTAATGAGTTAGTTGCAGGATGATGTATTACGGAATGAGTAAAGAGACTTGCCGGTAACGAGAGTGAACTAGGTATTGAGATACCGACGATCGAATCTCGGGTAATTAACATACCGATGACAAAGGGAACAACGTATGTTGTTATGCGGTCTGACCGATAAAGATCTTCGTAGAATATGTGGGAGCCAATATGAGCATTCAGGTTCCGCTATTGGTTATTGACCGGACACGTGTCTCGGTCATGTCTACATTGTTCTCGAACCCGTAGGGTCCGCACGCTTAAGGTTTCAATGACAGTTATATTATGAGTTTATGAGTTTTGATGTACCGAAGGAGTTCGGAGTCCCGGATGAGATCGGGGACATGACGAGGAGTCTCGAAATGGTCGAGACGTAAAGATCGATATATTGGACGACTATATTCGGACATCGGAAAGGTTCCGAGTGATTCGGGTATTTTTCGGAGTACCAGAGAGTTAGGGGAATACGTATTGGGCCTTATTGGGCCATACGGGAAAGAAGGAAAAGGGCCTCAAGGGTGGCCGCACCCCTCCCCTTGGTCTGGTCCGAATTGGACTAGGGAAGGGGGGCGCCCCCTTCCTTCCTTCTCCTTTTCCCTTCCTCTTTTCCTATTCCATATGGGAGGTGGAATCCTACTAGGACTAGGGAGTCCTAGTAGAACTCCACACTTGGCGCGCCCCCTCCTAGGGCCAGCCTCCTCCTCCCTTGCTCCTTTATATACGGGTGCAGGGGGCACCCCAAAGACACAACAATTGATCATTGATCTCTTAGCCGTGTGCGGTGCCCCCTTCCACCATAATCCTCGATAATATTGTAGCGGTGCTTAGGCGAAGCCCTGCGATGGTAGCACATCAATCGTCAACACGCCGTCATGCTGACGGAACTCTTCCCCAACATTCTGCTGGATTGGAGTTCGGGGATCATCATCGAGCTGAACGTGTGCTAGAACTTTGGAGGTGCCGTAGTTTCGGTGCTTGATCGGTCGGGCCGTGAAGACGTACGACTACATCAACCGCGTTGTGCTAACGCTTCCGCTTTCGATCTACGAGGGTACGTAGACAACACTCTCCCCTTTCGTTGCTATGCATCCCCATGATCTTGCGTGTGCGTAGGAAATTTTTTGAAATCACTACGTTCCCCAACAGTGGCATCCGAGCCTAGGTTTTATGCATTAATGTTATGCACGAGTAGAACACAAGTGAGTTGTGGGTGATATAAGTCATACTGCTTACCAGCATGTCATACTTTGGTTCGGCAGTATTGTTGGATGAAGCGGCCCGGACCGACATTACGCGTATGCTTACGCGAGACTGGTTCTACCGACGTGCTTTGCACACAGGTGGCTGGCGGGTGTCAGTTTCTCCAACTTTAGTTGAACCAAGTGTGGCTACGCCCGGTCCTTGCGAAGGTTAAAACAGCACCAACTTGACAAACTATCATTGTGGTTTTGATGCGTAGGTAAGAACGGTTCTTGCTAAGCCCGTAGCAGCCACGTAAAACTTGCAACAACAAAGTAGATGACATTTAACTTGTTTTTGCAGGGCATGTTGTGATGTGATATGGTCAAGACATGATGCTAAATTTTATTGTATGAGATGATCATGTTTTGTAACCGAGTTATCGGCAACTGGCAGGAGCCATATGGTTGTCGCTTTATTGTATGCAATGCAATCGCGCTGTAATGCTTTACTTTATCACTAAGCGGTAGCGATAGTCGTGGAAGCATAAGATTGGCGAGACGACAACGATGCTACGATGGAGATCAAGGTGTCGCGCCGGTGACGATGGTGATCATGACGGTACTTCGGAGATGGAGATCACAAGTACAAGATGATGATGGCCATATCATATCACTTATATTGATTGCATGTGATGTTTATCTTTTATGCATCTTATCTTGCTTTGATTGACGGTAGCATTATAAGATGAACCCTCACTAAATTATCAAAGTATAAGTGTTCTCCCTGAGTATGCACCGTTGCGAAAGTTCTTCGTGCTGAGACACCACGTGATGATCGGGTGTGATAGGCTCTAC
>NW_025246679.1:0-2490 GCF_018294505.1 Triticum aestivum | reverse complement strand
GACCAATACTGATGAGCTCGCTGTGCGTGAGCACATGCGATGATACCACATTTTGTTCAATCTAAGGAAGGACTTCATCATCTGCTACATTGTCATGGTGACCAATGTCTTCAACTGTGGTGGGGTCAACAGCTGGATTCTCTTCAGATTCAGGAGCCTCTGTGGAAGCAGGCTCATGAACTACCAGACAACATTCATGATGTTCAGATGCAGGACGAGCAACAGAAATTGGCTCGACAAGAAGGGGCTCTGTGGAAGCAGCCCGGTCTCTCTTCTTTGTTTTCCTTTTCTTGGTTGGGGGAGCATCATCAGTGGTGGCTTTGGTCTTGCGCTTTCTGGCTTTGGCTTCAGCTGCTCTAGTTTTCTTGAATTCTGAAGCCACTGTGGGGACCTTAGGCTTCGAGCCTGTCATACTAGCTGGGAAGACAATGCGAGGTTCTTCCTGCCTTGATGCTTCTGGTTCTGCCACAGCTGGCTTCTTCTTCTTGGCAGCCATTTTGGGGTCGATGCCTGGTCGCCCCAAGGCCTTGCACTTTTCAGCTTCATTGTAGCCCTGAACACATTTGGCAGCAAGATTCTTCATGCGCTCACGAGAACCTTTTGCTTCTTCTCATTTCTTGTGGAATGCCTCCTTGAGCTCATGCATCATGACCTTGAAGTTTTGAATGTCTTCAACATTGAGTTTGGCCATGTGCTTCTTGAACTGAGCCTTTTCATAATCGATCTTATGCTTCAGCTCAACAATTTTCTGAGCGAGAGCCAGCTCAGGAGCAATGGCTCCATGGAAGGAGACGATGAGGCCAATTGGAAGCTGAAGATCATCAAAACTGACATCTGGGCTGTCAAACACTCATCAATAAACTTGTATAATATTTCCACATCAAAGAGGGGAAGATCATTGAAGATTTCCGCCTCTTGCTTGCTCTTTATCAACTGCTCAAGAGTGTCACCGCCAAGATCGTCATCGCTGGACAGATCAATGGCGTCATTCTCGTTTCTCAAAACAGCAGCAGGGGTCAGTGCTTGACCATTGGGTTGCATGGGCTTTTTCAACTTGGCAGACTTGGAGATGCGTGAGAGATCTTCAGACTGCACACTGGCTTCAGGAGGTGCAGTGGCTAGAGGCTTCGCTCGTGAGACCTTTGGTGCAGAGAGGGGCTTTGAAGCCTTTGGTTTCTTTTGCTTTTTCGGCTTCGGAGGTGCAGGCGCTTCATCAGAGTCAGCGTCATCTGCAGGTCGATCAACATCTGCCCCTTGAACCCTGATGTGAGTGATGAGACCTTCTAAGTCATAGAAGGGCCCAACCAGATTTGGTTCAGCTTCGCGTGTGTCATCGCACGAGGCGTAGAGGGGCCAGGATTGAATTCTAATCCCCAAGATTTCTTGTTCTCCTTGGCCGAGTTCTTGGCAAACTGAAAGTTTCACTTGAACAGATTGTCATCCCGACACCATAGCAGAGATGTGGAATGAGCATCAGTTGGTTGAGGTCCACAGACCATGCAAGGGAAGAAACCCCGAGCAATGGCTTCAGTTCTGGTCTTGGGTTGAAGATTTTTATAGAGAATATCTCCCCAGGGACGCTTGATAGCATTCTTCTCAGCATACTCCTTGGTGACGAATCTGTACTTAAACCATTGCTCGGCCCAATATCTTCGAATCCATTGGATTCGAGTTTTGCGTTCATTATAGGTTTCTTCAGGATCAGTTTTGTACAGTTCATGCAGATCAGCTGGCAAATCCTTTGATGTTTCCCTGCGGCGCTGTCTGCCGCCCTTCCTCACTGACTTTTGCGAAGCCATGAAGTTCAAATTGTATGGCTTCAACACTGACAAAGGCTTCTTGGTCAGACAATAACTGGCTTCGGGAGAGTTGATATGATGCTGTAAGAATTCTGCAAATGAATGCAGACTATGAGAACCAAGGGATTCTCCCATGGACATGTACCTGTGACAGCATTAAACATGCGAGGGAAGGGGAAGAGCTCATATGCATTCTCAGAAGATTTTGAAGATAAATCAGTTTGAAGACATTGACCTCATAACGCGAAGACATTCACTTATGTGTTTGAAGTTGGTTCCAGATTTGTACGAATCCAAGAATAGGTACAAGTGAGGAATCTAACTAGTTTAGATGCATAAGTGAAGATGCTAGGCACAGTATGAGATGCAGAACTAGATAGATCCAAGTTTGTAGTCACAGAAACCACTTTTGGTGAAGAAGGATGAATCGATTAGATCAAAAGACGGTAAAAAGTGAGATTTTAATTGCCACATGATGAATTGCTAGATGGGAAGGGTAGGAGACCAAGCAGTTCGATCCATCGTGCCCTAACTTGGCGACGGAGGACACCTACGGCGGCGGCGGAGAAGATGATGTCCGCGGCCGACGTGAGGACGGCGTCGGTGAAGTCGCGGCAGCTAAGCGCTTCGTCGCCGGCATCGTCGAGAGCTAGCGGAGGTGCTAGGGTTTTGACGAGGTGGAGAGGTGGAA